>NC_068982.1:20851783-20868801 GCF_001194135.2 Octopus bimaculoides
AGTATCGAAATGTGATTGTTTCAGTTAGTAGAATAGTTTCATTTTTAAAGTGAAAGTATTTGACATGAGTGTTTTTGTTTCACTTTTGACACGTAATACTTAAATAGTGGAGGAGATATTATGTTGCCGTGGGCTCGAACTCTGCAAGAAGTTAAAAATTTTTTTGACTAAAACACAACTGGAACCCTAAGTAAGGCAGGTGTAAAATTTGAATGAAATTGGTTGCGTAGTTCTCGAGCTTTAGGGATTCACACAGACAGAAAGACAGACAGCCAGACAGACAGACAGACACACATTCTCATTTTTATATATATAGAAGATTGTATTATCGTCTTGGAGCTTTTGAATACAGACTTCACTGCGTTGTAATATTTGATCTGACACACGTATTTTGCTTAAGTAGGGATATGAATATATATATAAAAATGTATGCCAAGATGGGTGTTTCTTTTATTTTTTAAAATATTAATTTCGATGTGCCCTTTAACAAGCATTCATCACGCTCACTATATTTATCAATATAAAAATCAGCCAGCAGTAAATTCAGATAGAATTTGGGGTTATACTCTTCTAAATTTGGATGGTTGGCTATTAGCAAAGAATAATAATTTTGCAAAAATGTGACTTTCCCTCCTAACTACGTTTCTTTTTGTTAGTTACATAATGTTTGGGTCTATCCTTACAATTCTTCTCTTTTGCCCCACCACCTGAATTTTCTTTGATCTTTCTGCTTGTTGTGTTGACATTCAAACATATACATATTTTAGTACTTCCATTTTCTACTTAACGATCTGTGCTACGTGCTTTGCTCGTTATGTTTGACCTTGTTTTTCATTGTTTTCTAGTCTTTCCTGCCTATTGATCATATTATCTGTGTTTACCTATCTTGTAGAATAATCTACATTTCTTTCTATATTTAGCACGACTTCTCTCCTATTTACCCACGGGCGACATTTGTGTGTGCATACTGAAAACGATTCACTGACATTTCTTACCCTAGACTTATAATTTTGTCAAATGTTCTCAAGTGTCACCCTTAAGAAAATTTGTTTTCTTGCGTCATTTTATGGACAAGGGAATTTGTTGTCAAGTTTTTCTATTTTGTATACTTGCTTTCCATGTTACTGTGGACACAACAATGAAAAAAAATTCTAACAGGTTTTTTTCGTTCGTGGTTTACCGTACTGTGGCAGAATAAGTTGGTCTTCGGAGCAAAGAAGTGTATTCTCTAGAGAATAAACATTATAGAAATGTCGACTGCCGCTATTAAAACAATCTATGGGGGGAATAATATAAACGAAACAATTTCCTGAAAAGGGCATATATCTCCTATAAGATGTCATCAAATTATAGGGATGACAATATGGAATTAGCTGTAGCAACAAAACCTGGCGAGAGAAAGAAAAACGAAGAAAAAATTATATCTACCTATCTATCTCTCCCACGCTGTCTCTAGTGCCCCCTCATGCTCTCTCTCTCTCTCTCTCATTCTCTCTCTCTCCCTCACACACACACACTCACACATACACACACACACACAAACACACACATACACACACACACACGCACACACACACACACTTTCTCTCTCGCTCTATACACTATTTTATTCTTTCTATTCTTTTACTTCTTTTAGTCATGTGGAGCACCGCCTTTAGTCAAACAAATTCAACTCAGGACTTACTTTTTTTTCAGCCTAGTACATATTCTATCGGACTCTTTTGCCGAACCGCTGAGGTACGGAGACATAAACATACCAACGTCAGTTGTCGAGCGATGGCGGGTGGACAAAAGCAGACACGCAAACACACACACACACACATACACACACACACACACACACACACACACACACACACATACACACACAGAGATATGTTTATATATATACACAACGAGCTTCTTTCAGTTTCCGTCTACCAAATCCATTTCGTCTCTCAATGTTCTCATCTGAAATTCCCCCGAGGTCGACTTTGGTATTCATCCTTTCGGGATCAATAAATTAAGTACCAGTTACGCACTGGGGTCGATGTAATCGACGCAATCCCTTTGTCTGTGCGTGTTTGTCCCCTCTGTGTTTAGCCACTTACGAGCAATAAAGAAATAAGGATCGTTAGCACACCGGGCGAAATGCTTAGCGGTGTTTCCTCTCTCTCCATGTTCTGAGCTCAAATTCCGCCGAGGTCGACTTTGCCTTTCGTCCTTTCGGGGTCGATAAATTAAGTCCCAGTTGCGTACTGGGGTCGATCTAATCGACTGGCCCTGTCCCCCAACATTTCGAGCTTTGTGCCTCGAGTAGAAAAGAATATACTTTCAACGTTAACGAACAATTTGTCTTTTATTTATTGTCTCAATGAACACTAAGGGTCAAATTAAAGCATATGATTTCTATTTAATGGCTATTTCTTTGCTTCCCACTCATAAAGTTCAATCACAGACGCAACAGAGCGAGAGAAAGCAAACACAAAGCAGACTCGAAAATGCATGCAGTGACTATTTTAACTATTGAAGCAACACATTTCATGCTACGTGTATTTGTATCTAATGGAACTGGTAGGAGGGGTATCTCACGGGAATTGTTGAATGAGTTTGTGTCAAATTATTTTTGCTAGTACAATGCAGCAGACCGTGGAGAATAATATTCCAGAAATGTGGAATTAACTCGGTAGTTAAGGAGGAAAACGTCGACCATTTTAATTACAGTACCAAGTCCATTTGTTGTATATTCTGGTGAGAAATAAAGATAGATGTAGAAAAAGAGTGAAAGCAACAAACATAGATACACAGGGTCAGAGAGAAAGAGAGTGGTTCGAGAAATATTATAGGAAAAAAATGAAAGAAGAGAGATAGAGAGAGGGGGGATATCTAGATTGTGAGAGGAGGGCGGTTAAAGAGAGACAATACTACAATTTTCAATCGCTGCTCATGCATACGTATTGTCAAGCTGCCAAGCAAGTTTCACTGCACATTTAACAGACATTCAAAGACTGTTAAGTTGTTTCAGCTGTACTTTTCCCGTCTAAATCATAGAGAATATATAGATTAAAGATAGATACATTTATTTTATTTTCCATTTCGTTTGAGTTATATATTTATTTTATTTTCCATTTCGTTTGAGATACATGTATATTTATTTTTCTTTTAGATGTGCTGCAAGTCGTTATTACATGTAGATTCTCACATATACATATTCAAATATTATAGTAAGTAAACAAAGTTAAGCTGCGGTACAAATGAGTTTAGAATCAGTTAATATAGACTATGATATTTATTTGATAGTATTCGATCATCAAAAACTTCTAGAGATTGTAATGATTCTGAATGGTTTTAGATACAGATTGTTACGGAATGCAAATCAGAAAGAAAAGTGAAATACTAGGCCATACCAAGATAGAGAACCTAACTAGCATTCACACATACACTCGATCTCTTTGATATGTTCATATAATATAATGCTAAGCCATGTTTATTATTTTGATGGCAATAGTTAAATATTGCATCTTACGATTTCTTCATGTGTAAATCCTATGAAACGGTTTGACTCCAGTTCGCATGCATGATAAATGCCTTGGAAATAAAGAAAATAATTATATTTCAAAGAAAAGTAGAAGTCACTTTCCATAAGCATAATGTATACGATGCTTTTATACTACATGAAAGCAGAGTATAAAGAATATTTATTATCATTATGTTCTGAATATTGTGTGTCGTAAAATGCTTAAGCTTTTAATAAATGTTTTAAAATGCTTGTTTTTACTACAAACAAGTGTAGAGATTCTAACATTTACATTTCTGTATAACTTCTGTCTGTTCATTAAATGATTTGCATGTCAAGTATACTTTATATTATATGACAAGTTGTATATTAGGCTATGGTATTCAAATATATTTTAGTTCGAAGAATAAATAATTTACTCATTAATCACGCGAGAATTATGCTTGATAACGACATTTATGTCGTCAGTTTGCATCACTTTAAGCTTAACTCTTCATTTACGTTGATATATATGCAAAAAGACAAGAACATAGAAAAACTAATAAAATAAATAAATGTATATAATGAATATGATGCAATAGATGCAACTCTTGATTACAACGTCATATGTCAAACATAGCCTAAATATATGCATGGTTGAAAGGTTACAGGCTGCTGTGGTTGTCCAGAGATATGCCGCTTTAAGAAGTAAAGTTTTCAGGAAATTATTCTTTAAACTTAGACACAATTCGGTCGATGTTGCGGCTTGTCAATGCCCCACAATGAAGTCACTTTCTAGAAGTTGCTTCGACCTGTCTGAAGTATATACATATTTTGAATAAACATCTCTTTGGTTTTGCAAACTAGTCGCTGGTCTGAAGGAAATTCAAATTATGCAATAGATGTATCGCTATATTACGTAATTTTCAATAAGGTATACGTAACTTATACATAGGATTGAAAATCAGAGGATACAGTTGTTGTTCGAGGAAAGTCCTTTTATAGACGTAGCGTTAGAGCTGTTAGTAACATGAATACTGAAATCTGTTTGACATTTTTGATAAAAAAATGTTTATTCTCAACGCAAATACAAAAGCTGCGAAGCTCATACTCTGAGACAATTCGAAAATTATTGTTCTTTGGCTAGGTAACATAGTAGTCGCTGTTGTGAGTTTCTTCATGTTACTTGTTCATTGTGTGTTGCTAACACCGAAGTCAATTATTTTTTATATGTTGTCACAGCACTCTGTCTGCTGGTCGATCTGCTACTCTCTGCTATCTACTGTTTCTGCATCCGGTCTATTACATTTCATCTGTCGTCTGACCGTAGGGACTACAATGCGCTAAAACTGTAGTGGCGATCTTGATCAGAAAAAGTGCACAAAATATGATACTGTGGTTAGATCCGGTTCCATGTATGTGTGTGTGTGTGTGTGAGTGTGTGTGTTTAATGCATATTACTATAAATAATTTTTTTGCGAGTTGTTGAACGAAACGCACAGTCATGCACGTAACACCTAAATACAAATCAAAATACTTTCTGAATTTGGGTATGTAGAGCAAAGATTAATTTGTGGAATCAGATTATGGTATATCATATAAAGTATACAAGTATGAAAACGGACTCCTGGATATTATCAGAGAACAAATGTCTCTGTAATATCGGATAATATGTAATGATTTATTGGTAATGCACTAGAAAACACTAGATAGTTCGGTGTAGAGCATGCTTTATTAAAAGAAAAAATATAATTGATGTACATTATCTACATTATTTACATTATTAACATTCGACGTGTATTTGTCCTGATCTTGTTTGTTGTTAACACAACGTTTCAGCTGATATACCCTCCAACCTTCTTCAGGTGTCTTGGAGAAATTTCGAACCTGGGTTCTCATTCCTAAGGTATTTTTCGATGTTATTATTATTATTATCATCATCAGTTATTATTATTATTATTATTATTATTATTATTATTATTATTATTATTATTATTATTAATTTTATTATTATTATTATTATTATTATTATTATTCAGGTCACTGTTTGGAATTGAACTCGGAACGTTGGGGTTAAGAACGCGGGCTACTAACCCCAAAATTCCGAGTTCGATTCCAAGCAGTGACCTGAACATAATAATAATAATGATGATGATAATGATAATAATAATAATAATAATAATAATAATAATAATAATAATAATAATAATAATAATAATAACAATAATTTCAATAAAACAGATTTTGAGCGGGAAACTTGGGAGTAGTTGAAATGTTAGCAAGTAAGGTAAGTTTATTTTAAGAGTAGTGATTTTTTTCCTCTCATTCTACTTTACGTTTCACTCTCTGGCTTCAGGTATTGAAGACACCAATGGTGCTCCGATTAACATTACACATAATATTCATGATGATTTGCCTAAACACAGCTTCGAAATCTATTTGCATTTAATATAATTATTTAACATGTCCAATTGTATATACGAATTATACAATTATACACCTCTCTTCATTTACCATATGTTGAGCAGAACTAAATTACGGACCACATGCGATATTTTTGCTCTTATATATAAGTAGGTAACTATCGTACGTATTTGTACACTCAGAAACAGACATTTAGCTATTGCTATTAATGTGCAACTGAATAATGTTATATATTTAAGAATATTATCAAAATATCAGCTATAGTGTTTCATAGAATGTACTCAGGTATGTGTTATATTTCATGTAAAATTGTATTTTATGTTTCACTTCGATCATTTTATATCGCTTGTACAAAGGCGTTTAACTCTTGACAGATAACACAGGAGTGGAGATTCACACTGCCACAAATTATTTTTAAATATGTTCTTATCACATGAACTTCCAATATATTTTAATTTCAGCAGAAAATATCTTATAAAGGGCAACCATATATATAGTCTTAAATTTCGAATCTATATACTAGCATCCAGAGGTATTTCAGATGATAACATATTTATATGATACCATAGCATCATGTCTATTTCAAATACATGTCGAAGTTACGTTTTACGTATTATCGTCAATATAGAGTTTTGCATTACATAAAACTTAATATTTTTCCACAAATAACTTAAATTCAATATTTTCCAATTGCATGCGTTGGGTAGTTCTATATTAGGTCAAGAAAATATCAAACATATCTCAGATGCAGATTATATATCAAAGAAACCAAGTGAGATTTTATAAAGTTATTTCCTGGAATCTATGATATATTTGTTCTTACAAAACTACAAAAAACATTCCAGAACGAACATTCAAATTTGTTTTCTGTTTACATAAATTTCAACGACGTTTCTATCATGATGTGACTAAGTAAATTACTTATTTACTCTATATTTTATCTATGCATAGGGAACAAGTAAATTGTACTGTTTAATTTTATGAAGTGCATGAATTAGATTACATATAAGCGCTACACTGCGTATCACACTGTAAACTCGAACATTTAGAATCGAAACAAACAAATTAAATTCCAAACAAAATTACCAGTATGAGTTTAATAGTAATAATTAAGAGAACTCGAAAATGTCATGAGATTTATATTCATATCTACATGTTGATATAAAATTATATTATGGTATCCCATTAGAATTTTAGACGTACTAGTAACATGCGGTGCTACAATCAGAGCTGAATTTTGACAACTCAAACTTCAGCTGAAAATTAAAATCAGTTAACGAATACAAACTTATTATAGACAATTTTGTCAGTTTTTTTAATATTATAAATTTCATTTGATTAAAGAATGCGAAGCAATACATTGATATAAGCCAAAAGACGCGAGGAAAATTATTCCTCCGGGTTTAGTTCGTACTGATATGTATTAAAACCGATAAGAAGAAATAAAGAGACCTTTCACATAACTTTAATTAATACAAAAAATATAAGAATATATACTGCTAAAACAATTCACTAAACCTTTGCGTTTTGTATATTTCTTTCGTTATTTTCCTCTTTTTAATTTAAACTCGTTCACTTATTGGTTTTACCTGCAATATCATCTAAATGTTGTGGCTATCTGATGTTCTGGATGGACACATTTTAAGCTGTATATCTGACAGCGAATATTTCAGGCTTAAATCTCCTTTCTCAAACTAATCTGTTTTTCTTTTTGACACATAAGCAGATATATCCGATGTCAGCCGACCTAACGTGTATAAATCAAAATAGGAAGTTGAAATTTACCGTCAATGCATAACACTGGACGTGTTTAAGCTATTTTCTTTATCCTTAAATACATCTCTATTTCACTCTTCCGTGACCAGATCTCGTTGCAGACTGACAGGTGTCACGACCTGTCTTCGTAAAAGAAAGAAAATAAGCAAGAGGATGACAATCAGATTTGCGATGCTGACTTAAGAGTTTGCATAACAGCAAGAAATAAATAGATGAATAAAAAGTCGGTCAGCTATTTTGGATATATATTTGTGTATGAGGCAAAGCAACATATATGAGGAAGTTAAGATGCCTGCTTCATAAAAACGATGTGCAGAGAAATAGAAAATGAAAGGCATAAAAGAAGATAAAAGAGATCCTTATATGTTTACAAATGACTCAAAATTTTATTTGAACGCCAACACGGTTCAACTCCTCTGAACTGGCTTTTACGTATCGTCCATTATGTTAGGTGTATCCGTAGCATGTTTGAATGTGGATATAAATATAACTGTATTTCCCTAGCTGTGTAGCTGTGTGCTCAATATATTTAGCAGATATTTTTCCTTTAAGAAATGATTTTTTTACTGTATCTATATTCGTTCTTACCGTGTTTTCGTGTTGTTCATAACAGAAAGATTATAGATTGTCACGTCAAGTAATCTATCATGAAAAATATATTGTGTAAATTCAGATTGTGTATCAAAACACCTATCGAAAATTATTGGGATCCGACAAAAAATATTATTGCCTGAACATTTGCATCACAATTTTCTTAGATTTATACTACATATTTACGTTTATGTTAATTTTCATATTACGTCCAAAAACACGTAAACGACACAGATAGATTACTCCGACGTTCTACTCAGATATTTATAGAGCATTTGGTATAATTAGTCAAAGCTTACTCAATCATCATGAAATATCTATGCTCAGCTCTTGATATATTCAAATATGTCAATTACAGTTCTATAGTTAAGAGACGAGGAATTATGTACATTATTTACATTCGACGGGTATTTGTCCTCATTTTGTTTGTTGTTAACACAACGTTTCGGCTGTTATACCCTCCGGCCTTCTTCAGGTTTCTTGGGGAAATTTGGAACCTGGGTTCTAATTCCTAAATTATTTTTAAAAACGTTAGGAATTTCGGAAACCATGTAAGAAGCCTCACACCGCAAAACGTAAGACAAAGAGGCACTTTTAAATGTGTTTCCCGACGCTGTCACTCCTGCTCCAACGTTAATAGTATTACACCCGTTTCTCTTGGTACATCTCTCACAATGTTTTCTCTCTCCCACCAATTTTTTCTAACACATGAAACTTATTTAACCCTGTGATCTTTATCAGTCGCAGTCACTTGTCTTCAACTCACGAAATGTATAATTGTATTGTTTCTAATTATTTTCCTTCCTGGGGACATTTCTGTGAAGAAAGACTAACTACGAAACAATGCAATTCCACTGTATTATCTTCCAGTACATTTTACTTGACAATACATGTATTGCAGCTACAGAACAAAACGAGCGCCAGTCTCTTTGGAGGCTGTTTTATCACATACACACACACACACTTACACACATATAATCTATAGAGAGATTGGTATACATTTACTCAAACACATTTACACACACACACATACAGACACATACATTTAAACAATAAATTAAATAGAGAGATTCAATTGACAATCTAATAATTTATTTATAATATAACATTATATACTATGAATATAATATAATACATTATAACATAAAAACTTATTAAAAAACTAAAAACGCCAACAATTTGTTTCGACATATATACATAATTTGATTTATAAACAATTCATATCCATTTATATAAGTCTCTTCACAGTTTTGGTTTTAAAGACATACGAAATTTCGTGCGAAAGGACGGTGTATGTATATATATATATATATATATATATATATATATATATATAAATATATATATATGTATACACACCCCTAAACACGTAAACATATTTGTATATAACAAAGCCTACATGGCCATACACGCACAAATCCCAACGCATAAATTTATGCAACATATATATATACGCAAAATATGCATATACATACACAAGGGTATATAGGCGTACATTCACTCTCTCAAAAACAAACCTATAGGTTTAAACATCGAGTAAATAATACTATGAATAACTCTAAATATATATATAATACTGAATTCCCATTGTCTAACTGTTGTCTTCACTACAAACAACATTTTGAAAATTACTCTCATAATCGCATTTATAGGAGAAACTATATCCAACGTGTAATACTTAATATACTGACATTAACTTTTCATCTGTCAATAATTTATTTACTAACATAAGGCATGATTCTCATCTCGCTCAAAATAACAATATGTTATCATCGAATACTAATAGGAGTAGTAAGATACGGAATACTACCTAATATAATTTTCTATTTTGGAAAGGGACCGACGCGTCTTGTAAATATTCTGTTTCAAATTCTAAATGATAATTTTTTCACAATATTTACAAAGGTTTGAACTGGTCAACCGTTAAACTTTCTTATTCAACTATCCAATTTGAGCTACATTATAGGAATATCACAATTTATTAAACAAATAGAACATAAATTTTAAGCAACAAAATGTCTATTATTAAGATATTGTTTGCAATCGTAGCCTTAGAATTACTAGGAAGTGCCATGTTAATAATAATGATGTTAATGGTAATGATGATAATAATTATAATTATGATGATAATAGATACCCTGATCCAGTACCAGGCACTGGGTCTCATGGGTTCTGATCTTAACTGACTGGAAGTGTCATCATATACATGTTTTGTCTTGGAATAAAAGATGGTCCGCAGCGAATATTCTGCTCAATACTTATTTGATCGACTCCGAAATGACTAAAGGCGAAGTGTGAACTCGGTGGTATAGGAAATTGGAGAGTAAAAATGGAAGAAATATTAGTAAGTATTTTGCCTGGGATGCAAACGATTCTGCCAAGTCGCCGTTTAAAATATGCCTAGTGTATCAAGAAGGAATGAAGAGCACTTCTGCTTTGACAGTTTTACGTTACTGTATAATTGTGTAATTACACAACAGATAAATAATGTATCACACCCATGTTTGTACACTGACAAGTGCACAATTTTTCACTGAGTACTTACAGTTCTCAGGAATCTAGCATTCACAGTACAATTAAAGGATTGCTAGTACTTTCTTAGATAGCTATTTGTATCGTACTGAAAGTATTTTGCTACCAAAAGAAATTTATAACCGCCAAAACGCTGTTGATCATTCATACTTGTAGTTCATAATGATGGAATATATATATATATATATATATATATATATATATATATATATATATATATATATATATATATATATACATATATATATATATATATATGAAGGGAGATAGAGAGAGAAAAAAGGGAGACAGAGATACATACATACTTGTATAGGCAGGCATCGATGTCGAAAGACCACGGCTTGCGCCTGGAGAATTTTGTGGTGCGGCATCTGCAGCGGCCGGACTTACATGGAACGAATACATTTCAAGATGCTCTGCCCTGGCAGTACTGTGTTTTCCTTTATTGGAGAACGCTTTTCTACCGTAACTAGTTTCAGTTTCTCCTCCCCTTGTGTAATACTAGTCTCCAGCTCGGGCTCAACTTTCGCAACATACCCCTACCTCAGAATGTGCAGACCTATTGACTTCATATCTCTCTTGTAGACGTTCTTACAACGATGGTGAGTTCAAAATCAACGTGGCCATCATTACCTTTCATTCTTTCGGAGTAAAGAAAATAAGAACCAGGTGAAGAAATCGACGAGTCCCCTTCCCTCAAATTCCAGGTGTGGTACCAATATTAGAAAGGATATTAACAGAAAATTTCGAAAACATCCTCTATTATTATTAAATAGAGAAGTATCAGTAAAGTAATTGCAACAATATGAAATCTATGCAGCAATTAGTAAATTATTTTATTGGATTCTTAAACGTTCATTATGCGGCTTACCAGATGCATGCGCGTGCACACACATACACACGCTCAAATACATCTGGTGGAGATACCAAATCTTTAGCAATATAAATCAGCCTAGCTGGAGGATATGGTTTTAATGTACGTGTAATGATGCATGACTTAGAGTCTCTAACATTCACCACGCAAAAAGCAATTAATATTTTATAATAATAGTTTCCAATACTTAATACTCTATCATCCATTTTGTTACATTTACTCACTCCTAGAAAACATCTAAGAATATTAATCTATTTTATAGCTGTTGTTCCATGAGACATGATTATACGTCGAGGCTTTACTATATCTAGTTCCATACGAATATCACACAGCTAGTATGTTATTTCTAGGTAGATCAGCTTTCATTTTAACGAAATTATGTTTCTCAATCTAAAAGATAATATACAAATAATGTAATGTAACGCACAACATCCAAAAGATAAACTATATACGCGGTCATTGTATATTAAAGAATTTTATGTATAAAAGAGTAAGTTACATGCGTACCTGTACATGGCTCGAGTATATTGGATTTTATTCAGATAAACTGGCGTTCATTATGGTGCCTGTATTTAAATTATTTAGATATCTCTAGAGAACAATAAGAAATTAGAATGTATGAAATCATTTAATGGTGAGTATAAATTTCCCACTTAACACCAATGAAATTGCCTTTAATTCAGCATTTATGTACTTGTTTAGACGAAATCTTATCACTGAATGGTAATGGTCATAAAAAGAAGGCTAATTACATATAAATCTGTGGCAATTAATAAAAAGCTAGACTAATCTATCACCGAATAAATTCAATGCAGTTACTGATTAGTTGAATTGTTGGACTTGTACTACAGTCTAGCAATAATTGGCGTTTCTCTCAGGCAGCATATAAACTTAATAATCTTGAAGTATCTGTCGATTCTAATCCTCCAGTTATAATTCACGCTTTCATAATGAAAACCAAATAGATCATACGTTAATTAGGATTTCTTTTGATTTAAAGAAAAATTAAACAATAATCTTTGAAGTTTATCAGTTTAATAATATTAATATTCTACACAAGTTATCATCATCATAACAACGTGGCCCGCGATCAGAAAAAGGGTATACACACGCATCCCCCCCCCATATATATATATATATATATATATATATATATATATTACCTGCTTATGCGCTTTATGTAACAATTAATCACATGATGTATTAGCACATGTAAAAATTGGCACATACGACGCTCTTTAATGTCTCCCGTAGAGGAAACTGTATTTCATTATTTGTACACACAACGCCCTTTAATGTCTCCCATAAATGAAGCAGCATTTTATTATTAGTTTGAACTGAAAAGCAATAAATCACTACGTGTTTTTCTCAAACATGCCTGAACGAAGATTATAAAAACAATTTACCTGAGAAGATAAGCTGAAGTAGCCGTAAATCGTGAAATTTCAAATAAATCAAACTCGCTAAAGAATGTCGTACTTTAACTTTGTGAAGCCAATACAGAAGTATGCTCTCTCATACACTTTTATTCTAAGTAATCAGATGCAAAATCAAACAAATAAAATACACGCATATATTCATTCTTCTATTCTGTAATTGGTAATAGATTTTTAGTGCACATATAAAGTGCATGTAACCCTCAATCCGTTTAGGAGTGAACAACGAAACTGTAAATCATTTTAAACCTATTTCCAAATATTAACATACATTTACACAAACAACAATTAGGTTCGAATTTTCTATTCACCAGTAATGTATCCGTTACAATTAGATGCGTATGCGAATCTCACGCGCCTATGTCTATTACACAGAAACGAGAAAGCGAACACTTTATAGCTTTTGTTTCTCTTTTCTCTTGTTGTGGAGAAATATTTTTCTTTGGTTTTTCAGCTAACTCAAAATTTAAAGTATTCTTTAATTGGCCACTTCTATTCCTGAACGCGTGATGTCGGAAGATTCAAATCTGTGTCTTTGTGTTCGTCAATGTAATGTTTTATTAGTAGCAGTACTTGAAAGGGTTGATATACAGGCACACTCTAAATTTAAATACAATCTCTAGTATGAAAGAACAGTAAAACATTCTAAGCTAAACTGACTCACGAAGCTATCGTCATCCTTCAGAATTTCACACTACTCGGCATAATGCTTCGGCAGTTTAAGATAATCTTCAATTTGTTTTCTAATACATGTTTGCAAAATGTGATAAACAAAATATGATTATTTTTTCGTAGAAAATATATTGAATTGCTGCTGTTTAATCGTTTCTTTAAATATGTTCTAAGGTTTGTGCTCTTACAGGTAAAGTTCAAGAATGATTTCGCTCCGTAATATATAACGTTCTTCTTGATTGATAATGCCATATTTTCTTTATAAGACGCGAAATGTTGTTGTTAATAGCGTTTGTGATATATGCCATTTTGTTTTATATCAGATAAAGGCAAATGCTTTGTGCACAAACGAATTGATTTATTTTAAGGCTTATTGTTTATATGTGCTATAGCCATTTGTTTCATAGCACATAGTAAATAGTTTGAATCTAAAATAGATATATTGAGGTTTTGAGAAATGAAAGTATTAAAAATCGTGTTCTCAGCTTCAAAGACCCCTCCAAAAATGAGGAAGAGATATAAAGGAGAATTAAATTCGCGTGCGCATGGCAACAGAGAGACCGATGTATTCATATTTGTGACATCGACTGTTCTATAATCGAGCTCAATAAACATTAAATATATGGAACAATAAGAGCTATGCACTGAAAATAAATACCATATAATAACTAAACTAACCGATACTTCAAACAAAAGAACGGAAATAACATCAAATTGACGTTATAAAAACAATTTCTACTTTCCAAACTTCAAAGGCAGAATAAGTGCCGATTGATCTGCAGTGTTTAAACAAATTGAAACAAGTAGAAGCTACTCCATTCACTCTTTCTCGTCTGTGGACAAAATGATGTGTTGCAATTTTGCAGAATATTTTCCATGATTCAACCATATGGTATGGGCTGATTTCTAGTAGAAATATAAGTTTCGGAACATTTTTGTTTTACCAATACTAAATCGATTACAATAACTTAAAGTATTCAACAATTATCAGTCTGGTTTGACTATGGCATCACCATCAATCTAACTATCTCATGTATTCTGCGTTTTTACACACAAAAATTCCTTCAATGGTTTTTCTCGTTATTTCGGTGTAACATACGAATCGTACCTTAATATGTCTTGAATATTATTTCATTGTTTAAAAATTAATTCCAAGTGAAGACTACAGTAAAAAGTTTACAAATACCTAAAAATTCCCTGTCAAGAAATTGTGACACTCACACAACGCAAACGGCTCAAGAATGCAGGGTTCAGAAATTACGAATTCGATATGTGTCTCAGTGTAACTATATGTCTGATCTTGATTTGGGCCGGGGACGTATGTCCCAGTAACATATTTATATTATCGATTTATGAGGGTAGAAATTGATATTAATTTTTACTGAGAACATATAATTTTTTCGTGGTTAGATGATTCGGCATCTATTTCTAGCATATAGGAGTCCACTTTTGCTGGTCATTCTTCTTATTTCTGTATTTATATTATTTATATTATTAATATATATATGTATGTATGTGTATATGTGTACATATTACAAATAATTTCATGTTTGTGAAAATCGTCACGTAAATTGACATCTGTAGCGAAATGATTGAAAAGTTTGTAATGAATTTCCGAGAGATTGTAGCAGGCTGGACCATAAAACACTATTTTGCCTAATCACTGATAGTTTTGAGCGTCACAGCTTGATAATCACCATAACACTGTTAACAGATACAGATCAAACGAGCCGGTAAATTATACGAGTACTACACAGATATACCATATATGGCCTGAGTCTATTTGTGCATATATATGCCAATTGCGACACTGAAATACTTCTCTTAGCTCAAATGTGTCTGAACTTTGCATATAACAAGTGTCATAATTCCTTTCTAATGTTTCTGTACTAATCTTAGTCCTTCTGTTACTGAAGTTAGACCAATTGTTGTGCTGCTGAGACTTATTGGCGTTGGAACATATGTCCAGAACTATGCTTTAATCTCCGCAGAGTTAGCATGCACTTTTCCTTAATGAATTCCATATACATATACACACGCACAGAATCATACACACGCACAGAAACACGAACACTCACATACACACTTATGTCAATGAAAGAATGTATTCAGGTATATATGTGTTTATCGACTTTTATTGATCCTATTGAATTCTGTATTTGTTTACAAAAGCTGTTACATGAATAAATCAATGATCAATGATACGAATTAATGATAGCACTAATGTTACCTACCATGATGATTAAATGTAATCTTGTGCGCAAACATTTTTTGCTTGTCAATATTATTAATTTTATTTGACAAAATTAATGTATTGAAAAAAATGTTTGTTGTAACGTCACTGCATTCTATTACGTTTCTCATCTCGAAAATGGACGGCATCAACATAGAAAGGAATATTCAAAATAATGTATAAGAGAATGAAATATGTATGTACAATTTGTACTTCGTTAGTGATGATTAGTGTCATATTCAAATGGCTGGGCGTTGTCACACTTATTGGGTGTTGTCAATGCTACATAATTGATACAGAGATTTCAAGTTTGCAACGAAGTAGAAATGGAAGTTGTTTACAAATGATTATTTTTGTCGTTTTTTTTTCGTATCTGATGACAACAGATCACATACATGCATATACAAATATTCATGCATACATCTATGAGCCTAAATTCATGCAGAAAATCAGCTTAATTTGCTCTGAATTTATGTAGGATGTGCTTCCATTTTCTAAACCTAAATAAAATAAGTATAATAGGGGTGAATCTTTTCTACTCTAGGCCCAAGGCACGGAATTTTTGTGGTGGGGAACAGTCGATTAGATCGACTCAAGTACACAACTGGTACTTAACTTATCCACCCGAAAGGATAAAAGGGAAAGTCGACCTAGGCGGAATTTGAACTCAAAACGTAAAGACAGACGAAATACCGTTAAGCATTTCGCTCGGCGCGATAACGTTTCTGCCAACTGCCAACCTTAATAATAATGTTGAATAGACACGAACGTGCACGTGATGAATAATAAAAATAACAATGTAAGAAAAGTAAACAGTCAACTGGTTGGTGTGTAACTTTTAGCGCACTTCAAACACACTCACAAACACAAGTACACACAGACATACACACATATATATTTAACAATGTATATGCATATATGTGAATATATACATTCATATTTATATACATACCGATACACATATATGAATTCGTAATTATGTATGCAGGTATATATATGTATATA
>NC_068982.1:20869858-20870323 GCF_001194135.2 Octopus bimaculoides
TATATATATATATATATATATATACACACACAATGTACAGTTAAATACATAATAGAGATGTCAATAATAGGACATCTAAACCGCTAGAAGGGGCAGTCAAAATTTAAACCACAATAAGGGATAATTTCGAGAGTGGTGAAAAATAAAAACATTTACCATCTATTTCCTGACCCAAGGTTTGAAGCTATTTTCAGCAAAATAAAATAATTCACTGGGCCAGCTGTCGTCAGCAGGAAAGCTCAGATTAACATATAAACACGAGGCAATATATAGAACAAGCTTGGTGCTTATATACCATAATTTTTCATATCTGCTGCGCATGAGCTGCGGTCTTCTTATCGGCAGCAAATGCAAAAAATGCCGATTATCTTCCAGGAATTAGTCAAAAAATCAATTTTCTCATTATTAATAAATATAAGGGTAGCCAAAGCTTTGCTACCCTGAAATTTAAAAATAATATATATA
>NC_068982.1:20870427-20878274 GCF_001194135.2 Octopus bimaculoides
ATATATATATTTGTTTATCTTTACACCAGTGATTTAATGATAATATGGGTGCAAAGTTCCTTTTCATGCATGATATGTAAATAATGTTTTTATCCTTTGGAAATAAAGTTTATAAACTCAACGAACACGTATAAGAAAGTTGCGCATTAGGTTTAAAATGGAAAGCTGTCAGTCCTTAAGGACATGCATGAACAAATGCACGCGAAGAAACACACACACACACACATATTTATGAATGTACGTACGTACATAGATATGATTATATACATGCATACATATTCATATGAATATATACACATATGAATATAAGCATTTATACATATATACATACATAAACACGCAACTGCATGACCACAATCACACAAACTTTTGCATATACATTCATCGTGTGTGTTTCGGTGGTATAGCCAGCAAAACAGCACAGACAGCACCATAACGTATGGAGGGTTCTATTATTTCGCAGACATATACCATTCAGTTCTCTGATGTAATAAACATAATGTTATGTTTCACAAGCATGGCCGCAGTCTAATGATAGAAACAAGTAGAATATAAAAGCTATACACACTCACACACAGATATGTGTATATATACATGTGTACGTGTGTGTGAGTGGGTAGCATATTTCCCTACGGTTCTGTCAACCAAATCCAGTCGCACTGTTTTAGTCAGTCCTAGACTGTATTAAAACAAACTTGCCAAATGTGCCATGAAATGGGCCTGAACGTGCAACCATATGAGACTTGTTTCGGCATCGCTATGTCTGCATGCATAAATAGAAGCTATTCTGTATCATTTTGATTTTAATCAATTTCATTGGAATATAACTGAGAAGCGAGGTTACAGAAATGACATTTGCTGAACATGCAACAGTCAAGGATCGACTACGTGACCGCATGATTAAAATCCAAAGTTGTTAATCTCTCCAGCATTGTGACGTATGCGTATGCATGCACAAACACAAGCGTGCGGGCTCATATATACACGAATACAGAAAATGGGTTAGTTTGTAATTTCTTGAGCATTTGTCATTATATTTTTTATGTCTTTTTATATATATTTAAAGCATGTTGATGAACAGAATCAAAGTTCACAAGCAATCAATATGAAAAATAAATAATTCAAATACTTCTCATCATTTCCAAAACAATACTACTATTGCAGGTTTACATATAATAAGTATATACTCAATAAATACAAATGTATGTAAATATGTATATACACACATAAACCCATAAACACAAACACACACACACACACACATGTATGTACATATGTATATACACGCATACACCCACAAGCACACACATACGCACGCACACATACACACACACACGCACGCACACACACATACACACACACACACATATATATATATATATATATATATATATATATATATATATATATATATATATGTTTAAATATATACGTATGCATGTGTGTAATCAGGATTATTTGGCAATACATAAATATCATTACATAAACAAAACATAAACGCCTACACGCGTGTTCTGGTGTGAGAATTTACATAAGTGTGTGTCTGTGTAGAAAATTGTAAGTACTCGATTATATGGGCGTTGTGAAATCTACTTAATTGATAAGGTTGGATTTTATGATGTATTCAACTATAAATTGAGCCATATTCGAATAACGTACAACATTATTTTATTTACAAAGCAAAGTTTATGAATTTCCTAAACGTATTCATTATAAAACCGTGATATATCATAAAACGTTAAATCAATACACCATGTAAGTCCTTAATTACGATAGCTATTGCATTCTAATTCGAATGGAGGACATTGAAGTTTACAATCATAGCTTTATTGATGCCAGGAGAATACTTGCACATTTTTATACTCATGTATATGTATGTATACACACGTCTATATGTTATATATGAATACACACAAGTAAAGGCATAAATAAACTACGCACATGTGCACACGCACGCACATATATACACATATTATTATATACATAAATACACATATATCTATTCTTCAATCTATTTATCTACCTGTGTTCTTTTATGTTGAAGAGTGTAGGCTCGAAACGTAAAATACTTTCTCACTTTCCCGTCAAACTAATACACCTGCTTGTTATTTATACACCTGTCTGATAGTTTTATAATCCCTCATACTAAATGATAATTTTAAATCTTGCTTTATATGAATACATTTCCTCAACAGCCAACTTCTTCGAACATTGCATATGAACATTTGGACAAAATGTTCTTCATTATTTCGCTGATCATTTATTATTATCATTTCGAAGAAGGCTACTTATGTGACTGTATACACGTAGCGTATTAAACATACAAATTCATACGCTCGCATGTTTTCTTGTAACCAAAGAAAGAAACATACAGCTATAAATATGTGTGTGTGTGTATATATATATATATATATATACGTAAATGGTTGAAGAGGAACACACGAGTAGATATATATATGGAAAAAGGACAAAGAAGAAGATGCTAAGATACTTTTATAAAGATCATTACAGAACCGGTTTCGATCCTTGAGATCTTTGCAACAGTAAATATGAATAATGAATTTTTGAAAAATTAAATTTTGGTAAATTTAAAAGAAACGTCTTTTTATAGACATATTTGTATAGTATTCAAATAACAGGGGCATTTTTGTTATTTCTGCCTGTTTCTGTTTCACTTGTTAACTCTTGTGGGTTCGCAGAAGGAGTGCTATGATAGTAGCAGAGAGTTAATTGGTTGGGTGTCCTGACATTGACCTGTTGATAGTTGTAGTGATCTGTATTGTTTATAATGTTTGCGTAGGTGTTATTCTAAACAGCAGTAATAGTAATAAAATAAGGGAGGAGGTGGTGGAAATGAAGAAGATGACGCAGAAGATGAAGAATGGGGAGAAGAAGAGAAATAATAAAATGCAAGATAGTGTGATAGTAACTAGTCGAGTAGGTAGTGATTGGGGTTTTTTCTAAAAATATTAAAAAAACAACCCAGCGTTCATTAGAAATCTAATGCTGGAAAATTTCAAGTACTCAACTATCAGTTCACAAATGCACGACAACCTGCATATACAGGGCCCGAAGGCAATGCAATCACAGTGTGACAGGCAATGTAGGTCTTTGTGATCAGTACTGTGTAATGATGCATCATTTCATACGCATATTACTAAGACGGCAGCACTTTGAACGATGGCAGCAAACTGCAGACAACAGGAAGGATGGATACTAAGATCCATCAAGATAAGGGAGCAAAATGCTATGATGACCTTGTGGAATTTGAAGCGTTTCAACTTCACTATATTAAGAAGATTGTTGCAGTGCAGCAGATGGGCTACAGATTGGCTCCCTTATGCGAAAGGTTAGGTTATGTAATAATCTATATAGGGAAATCTCTAGAAGGGCCTATTTCTGAATTGAGTGCTATACAAATGAGAGAACAAAGAGCATCATCCACTCCATCTAAATTTAGGAACAGGTCAGCAGTAGCTAAGATTTAAAGGGCCATAACTCTTCAATGCCCTACCACAAAAGTTAAGAAACCTACATAATGTGGATGAACATGTTTTCAAAAGGGAACTAGACATCCTTCTCTCCGCAATACCTGATGAACCGACCTCTCAGCATGAGATACAGCGTAGGGCAGCGAAGTCAAACTCCCGCATGTCACAAATGAGCTAAAAGCTGCGATAAAAGCACATAGTGGTAATGTGAAATCGCCAACCTAAAGAAACCAGCCGAAGGGTAATCATAAGTAATCTGCATAACCACGATGGGGCTCCAGCATGAGAGCAGCCGTATGGTTGAAGAGAACGAAAGAACAAAAAGAATTATATGTGTAAGTTTAGGAATATATTGTATATCTTACGATTTACTGAGGGATGGTGGAGAAGCATGACAGTTACTAACATTGGAGAAACGGCAAGCAGCATAGGAGAGCATATTGTTGGGCACTGGCGCGTACTCAAAGAAGAAAAAGCATCGTCAGTGCCCTACCAACATGATCAAGCAGAACATAGAATCTAAATCAATAGCATAGAGGTCAAAGGCATAGAAATGAGCCGACAGTTAGTAAGATCCCAGAAGCTACACACATAGCAACAAACAGATCTAGCCTTAACAGAAAACAAGAATGAATCAATAACACCCACCACCACACCACACAACATAACGAATAAAGACTGAATGGAATAACAAAACAAGAAAAAACACATACAATAGACATATATGCACATACCAATGACAAATATACAAAAAAGTAGAGATATAAAAAAACTGCATTAAGGACACGGATGCAAACAACGTAGGAAGCGAACTTATATACACACACAAAGACACATACAGTAACTTCACAGACGACCGCAACTATAACAGCAACACGACTAACATCAATGGCAACAACAAAACTATAACAACTAACACGATGGCATCAGCGTGGGCGAACATACAAAAGCAATGAGTTAGAAGGGCGGTACAAAATGTCGGGTACAAGAGCAGTAGCAGCTGCAACGGGGTAGGGGACGGAGATAAAGAGAGGGTCATAGTGCTATTGAGAACAATGACACATACACGCACGCGCATACACACACACAAACGCATGCATATATAAGTATCAATATAGAGGAAGAAATGGAATAATCGGACCAAGAGCATACAGGAAGATGGAAAGCGTGATGGATGAAGTCCGGATAATGGACATGAGTTAGAAGAACAACAATAAACGACTGAAGAAAGAATATAGAGTGCATATGTTTATTTCACAGAATAAAGAAAATAACATAAAACCATACGAAATACAATAATATCTGTTTCAACACACGACTTCACGTCAGGAATATTGCAACACAAATTTACACACACACACACACACACACACACATACACACACACACACACACACACCCACACACACACACACACACACACACACACATGCACACATATATGTATGAGGCATTTTAGTGAGATATTCAGTGTTTCGCCACCGAAGTTGTTTCATTAAATTATATTTCCATTTCTTTTCCATGATATGTATTCATAGATTATAATGTTGTTTCTTGTGGCAACACTAATTGCATTATACATCCCTCTGAAACACAGACAATGTCCACATTCAATTGGTGTCGACAAATAATTATAAGCAGATAAATAGAAATATGTTAAAATTCAATCAAACAAAAATTGATACGTTCTCACAATCCAATCAACCCCGCATTTTTTAAATGCATTTAAGTATGTTATGTAGCTATGCATATATTTATATGTCTTTGTAAACACATATATATGTATGTTTGTGTGTGTATTTTTGTATGTGTTGGTAAGTATATGCGTATATGACTTTGTTGTTTTCGCATACATTTTGGAATTCAAGAGATTTTTTTTTAGCTTTGTATAATAAGGTGGCTCTACGTTTATGAAAATGTAAAATAGGCTTCAAATAATGAGTGCGTTGAAATGTATTTTTTCATAGAACATCATATTGATTAAATCGGTGAAGTAAAGAATATAGTCATTCTATATAAATTTTATGTATTTGACTTTCGATTAAATGCGAAGTTTAATGTCTCGTTTGGCTGGTGACGTGAAAGAGATGTACTAATGTACTAAATATTTTATGTTGTATGGTGTTACTAATAAAGATATAAATGTTTTGGAGCAATTACCCAACAGAAAATGTTACACACACACACAAACACACACACACACACACACACACACATATACATATATATATATATATATATATATATATATATATATATATATATATATTTCAAATTAAAATTGAAACGAAAGACGAAGACAAGTAAGCAACAAGAAGCAGGTGTATTACTTTAATCTTCGGGAAAATGCAAACGCCCTTGAGGTTTCGAGCCTGCGCTCCTCGACAGAGAGGATAGAGAGGCAAAAAAAAAAAAATAACGAAAGAGAACGAAAAGAAAATCGAGGAGAGAAAAAAATGTGTAGGGGTTAAAAGTTCAACGTGATGAAATGGTCAGAAGAAAGAAGCTGAAGGAAATTTAGATAATAATGGTGACCCGGCAGAACTAGAGTACGTAAAGGCGTGTATGTATGCGAAAATGGCGTGTGTGAGTGTATCTCTGTGTATGGGGTCAAGTACCAGTGAATGTATGTGTGAGCGAGCTTAAAATTATGTGGTCTCGTGCGTGTATATGTGTATAAGTAAACTTGTGCGTACATTTTGTTGAGTGATGTGTGTTTTATGTACTGGTGTGTATGTGTGTGTGTCTGTGTGCGTGCATATGGACGTGTGTGCATGCATATGGACGTGTGTGCATATGTGTGTTTGTGTACAGAAGTGCATGGGCCTGTGTATATGTAAGAGATAGCTTGTGTGTGTGTACAAGTAAAATGTTACGTGCGTTGTGAGAAGTGACGTGCATTTCATGTATCTGTGTCCATGTGCGTACATATGGACGAGTCTAAATGTGTGCGATATTATTGTGCATGTGTATGCGCGAGTATATTGCGTGAGTGTGTGTGTGTGCGCGTGCGTGCACACGTTTGCGTTTAGCAGTTGATTGTTAACGTTCAGCATAGACATTGAGCCTCTCTTATTTGTAACCACCATATATTTTATCCTCACCTTTCAATAGCTTATTAACCTTCGGGCCCCAATTGCTGCTCATGAGATGTCTTACTCAGCTAGGAACCTGCCTCATTATACAAACAACTCCTCTTCACGCAGTTATCAGCTAGCCTTGGATTTCGACTATCCAACGTTGTTGTTGGGAATTTCAAAGTAGTGAATTGGTTTTGCATTTCCACCGTAGCGTAATGGTGGTATTTAAGGTTATTATAAACGACCACCACTACATTAGGATCTGCTGTTGCCCATAATTTAAGAATCATCGGTTAAGACAGCACTGCAACACTGCTGCCTGGTGCAGGGAATGGTTTGTCATAATTAAAGGCGATCTGGAATGATTATACTGCAGCATCGTCCTTTTTTAATGATCCTGTTAGTGCTTTCCCAACAGCATCCGTGCTCTGTTATTGCCGTGGTTCCTCTTTCATTCCTAAGTTATGGCATGTAGAAGATACGTGGGAATTATCATTTTAAAGCCGCATCCCCAGGCTGAAGTGTAGAACAATATGGGCAAACATTCACGGTCATATATTTTCTAATATAACGCTGAATATCATATATAGTTTCATAAATTTAATAGTTATTTATGCATGGTAATGTTGAGTTCTGAGTTATAAGGGAACATCATAAACTATTGTTTTTAGAGACAAGACAACAATATTTTTACTACATGTACGAAAATAACATCTTGCCTCTACGCGTTTCTTTCCTAAAAATGCACGCACTATAAGCGAACCAGCCAAAGCCTCTAAGTTTGCACGGTTAATGTCTTTGGTTTTACTTTTTATTATATATTTTCTTATACCGTTATCAATGTACATAGATATTGTGTATATATGTTAACTCTCAGTGATGTAGCTATCCCAAGCAGATATTTGTTTGTAAATGATATTATCATACAGAAAGCTATTTTCCTAATTCTACTTGTAATATTTTCATGAGAACCCATCTATATTGAATTTCATACACATTCTATCGCTCTTATTAAAGACCTATATATGAGTTTGAACAAATATTCTTTTATTCTTTTATTCTTTTACTTCTTTCAGTCATTTGACTGCGGCTATGCTGAGGTACCGCCTTTAGTCGAGCAAATCGACCACAGGACTTATTCTTTGTAAGCCTAGTACTTATTCTATCGGTAGATTTTGCCGAACCGCTAAATTACGGGGACGTAAACACACCAGCATCGGTTGTAAAGCGATGTTGGGGGAATAGACACAGACACACACACACACACACACACACA
>NC_068982.1:20878377-20881436 GCF_001194135.2 Octopus bimaculoides
ATATATATATATATATATATATATATACATATATACGACGGGCTTATTTCAGTTTCCGTCTATCAAATCCACT
Organism: Octopus bimaculoides; assembly: GCF_001194135.2. Classification (NCBI taxonomy): domain Eukaryota; kingdom Metazoa; phylum Mollusca; class Cephalopoda; order Octopoda; family Octopodidae; genus Octopus; species Octopus bimaculoides. The sequence goes on from NC_068982.1 coordinate 20,878,451, forward strand.
CACAAGGCTTTGAACGGCCCAAGGCTATAGTAGGTGCCACGGAGTTGGGCTGAACCCAGAACCATGTGGTTGGTAAGCAAGCTAATTATCACAAAGTCAATCCTGTTTACATAAATATTATAGATCAGGAAATATTATATTTATTACATAAATATTATAGATCAGTAAAGGACCTTATTAATAAAGGCTAACAACCTTTTAACGACCAATAGAATGAAATACTCCAGAAAACCAAGAAATATATCGACGTTGTAACTAAATAACTCTTAATCAGGTTTATTGTATGACAAACATCTACCAATATCGTTTACATAAAGTAGCTATCATGCCGGGTAGGGAGGCTGAGAAGCAATATTCATCTTGAGAATATTAGAAATCGGAGTGAAAAAAAAAAGAAAAGAAAAAAATGTAAGTACAAGGAATTTTAAGCAACTTCTAACTTATTAAAACTTACGATACTTTGTGATATATTATGAAAAAAAAAATGCCACAAACTTTAAAACAAAGAATTCAGCAACCATTTTCGCTATTATGACTGTCGTGCTGTTGAAAATGAAACAAGACAATTTCAACAAGCGGAACCGCTAGTTCTAATGTCTTTCTAAGAGATACTATGCACATATCAACGCTAAACGTATTGTGCGAAGTGTAAGGGAGCATGATTACAGAAGTGTAATTAATCCAGTGGGATAAACATATTAATTTTTCGTAGCGTAGGAAAACAATTTGTCATTTATGAAAACTTAACGAAACTATGTACACGGAAGTGGGTATAAAAGCAAAATATCATTTCTGTAAGAGAAATGGAATATTTCTTCTATAATTGTTGGTAATCATACACAATCTCCTAAATGGTTACGTTCAGAAATGATCAATAGATTTCAAATGATTAAGATAAAAATAAAATAATAATACAATTATCATATAGTAATTAGTATGAGGCTCTCTAACATCAACCACTGAATGAGACGGCTGCCTAAATTTATGATCTTAATGAATACGCATTGCTTTACAGTAAGATATTCAGCAGAGGAATTAGGATACTTTTATGGCGTTATAATATTATCAAAAGTGAGAAATGAGAGATTACTGCAAGAGGACAATGATTATGCACAGTAGAAACTAACTGTTAATTGAACAGAGAAGTATGCAACACATTATACGTTTGTTACATCTGGTAATGTCGTATGCGACATGGGCTTTGAACATGGTATGTTGAAAATTGAATTTGGAATTATTTCTTTGATGATAACTGTAGCTGTTGCTCTAGAAGGTTTATTCTTCATTTTGTCACATCAGTATTCATTCGCTGTGCAAAATACTTCACGTGTATCTTCACATCAAATATCTATTTTATCCCTTGAAATTGCCTTGTTGTTCAATTTCCTAGACCGTTTTATGTTATATCCATATATAAGAAGTTTGTCCCTTCAGTCTCCGAGAACCAAATGTACTTGGGTTTCCATTATCTTAACTTTGTGTGTTATTGAAAATACTGACACCGCGTCAATCAAATAAATGTGGTAAATACATAAGAGTACGACATTTTTGTGATATCATTCCACACATATTACGTAGAGAAATTGTTATTATGCGTTCATAAGTCTTTTATTGGGTTTCAATCATTTTCCCGCTGGAGAAAGGCGAAATATATTTTGCTACCTTTTTTTTTTTTATGAGAGTTTTGCGTCAATTGTTTTGCATGTTTGTATGTTCGTAGGTGTTTTTTTCTGGACGTAAAGCTGAAATTCAGATGCTCTTTAAGTACTGAGTTCAATATTTCCAACTGTGGTTGTTGTCTTATTATTTCTCCGGATTATTAAATGAATGCCGTTCTGCGGTATATTCATTCATTTTTTATGCTGGTATGTCTGTAAGGATATTATTTCCTGACGACCATATCAATATAAAGTTGTAACTAGAAACCATTTTCAATATGCAATAACTCAAGGAGAATATACCGCGTTCTATAAGCTGATATGTTATTTATATACCCTGAACACATACACACAATGACATACATGGATTACACTGTCGCATTCATCGCAACTCATGTTCAGACAGAGCCGAGAAATTTGTTAAAAGTAAAAAAAATCTACTTTGGTAAACTCGAGTCATAGTTTGATATCGCACAATGTTATAATTATATGTGCCCCTGTCACTATTGTAGACAATATATTCGAAAGCCAGTTCGGTTTACCTTGAAAATGGATTGACACTAACTACAATATAACTATAAATGTCCCAGTCAATGCTACTTCATTAAGAGCTCGTCTACAGAAACTAGGTATACCCAGAAATATACTAGCCGGCGAAAAAAAGAGTTTCATGTCCAATATGTCAACGAAATTTAGTAAACATAAATTATTGAATTTCAGCTGAGCAGTATTAACGCCAACTACGAAAGTGCATGATAGCGCCGAAATAATTGATCTGGAATTTAGACTTAATAAATAAAAAAAAAGCTGTATGTCATACATCTGGGGATTTTATGCTTGACAGAAAAGTAGGTTAGTTAGAACGATAACCTGAAATAAGATGGCAAACATTAGCAATTTCAAAGTAGAATATCTACCATAATCGAGAGTGAATCATTCTGCGTTTATACGATATGCGTATAACGCATATTTCAAATATCGTTGATATTCCATCATAAAATATTGACAATACTTATAATTTACTTTAACACGCATAGATGTTATGCAAATTTAATAAGTTACAATCTCCATTTATAACCAACATAATACATTGTTCCATTCCGTAAGTATACAGATTGAAGCTCATACGCATACAACATTTTTCTAGATTACTTCATGAAGCATCTTCCCATTATCGCTTCAGACGCCGTATAACTTCAATGAATGCATGGCGTCAAATTTGTTACTAGATTGCCACCGAAAACTGTTATACATACATAAATACATACATACATACATAAGCGTGTGCATGTGTGCGTGCGTATATATATATATATATATATATATAT
>NC_068982.1:20883208-20883889 GCF_001194135.2 Octopus bimaculoides
TAGACACTTGCAAATTTATTCGAATATTGAGGCTGAAGATCGGAATAGGGAACTTCATACCCTTAACCGTGAAACGTCGTACCCAATTAACTAAAGGCAGGTTTGTTTTTACTCTACTCTTCTGTTTTTTGTTCTGTGTGTGCCATAAATATCGCCATCCGTTAGAGAAAAAAATTGTAGTTTGGAATCTGTAGTTCTTTGACTGCTATTTCTGAATTCACAGTATGTTGGAGAAGCAGGCTTCTGCTAATCCCTGTATATTTATGATTATAAATGGTTTTACCGATAAAGGTTTTTTTCATACTGAGCTACTCGGCAAAATTGTTAATTATTAATTTTATTACTAATTGACGATTCCCTGCCCTATATATCTATATTTTTAGTAATGCCTTTAAGGTGGATGGCTAAACCGCAACCCGTCGTACGGAACTTTTTTCTATACGAGACTATTTATGACACACACTGAATAGATTCATTGACGTGGGGTGTTTTAAGCTCACTAGCCGATAAATTTCTTAGTGTCTGCCTCACGTGGTCGTGATGTCGCATGGTCAAAATTAACGTGAGTTATTAGACACTTGCAAATTTATTCGAATATTGAAGCTGAAGATCGGAATAGGGAACTTCATACCCTTAACCGTGAAACGTCGTACCCGATTAACTAAAGGCAGGTTTGTTTTT
>NC_068982.1:20883969-20895926 GCF_001194135.2 Octopus bimaculoides
ATATATATACATCGAGTTGCAAGAAGAGAGTTAGCTTCAAAGTTTGTGTTATACTCTACACAATTTTAGAATCATGTTTATTGTATGATTTTGCTTATACACTTTCTTTAAAGTGCTTAATACTTGAGAGGAATAGCTATCTCAGATACATTGTAACGAGGGAATATGCACGTAAGTAAAATAACACAAATACACATACCAACGTATATTCATACATATATGGCTTGTTTTAATGAGCACATAACGTATCAAAGCTTATACATAACGTATACACCTGACATATGCAATAAACACTAGATTAATCACACTTATTTTATGAAGTAAAAATGTATATATTCTACAGTGCCCGTTTGTATATCAGAGCTGAAAAGGGTTAAAGACTAATAAGATATAACAATTCGGCATTCATGTTTGAATGCTAATTTTCTCTCATATCCTTAAGAGACCAACATCATTATATGTCAAGTACTTATCTTGTTGCTGTATGGCATCTGCGATGCATTATGCAGTGAGATGTGCACTATGTTCGTAATACCGAAGCTTTGTAAACTATCAATAATTGCCATCGATAAAATGATTTATGGTAACATAATTATTTATATGTTCTATAGAGAAATGTCAGAAATGGCGACAACGCATCTTGAAACTTTCGCTTTGTGCCTCAATAAATGAACTTCAATTTGTATGGATGCTGATTTAGCCTTCAACTCTCAAAGATATCAAAATGTTAAGTACTGGCAACATACAGTGTTCTTGTTCATAGATTATATTACGAATATTAGCATTTAATTCAGTTATAAACAGTCTCATTCATAACAGATGTTTAAAATTTTATCACGATACATGTATGCTTAATTATAGCTCGCAGAAAATGAGATTACATTAAAATGTATTTAGAGAGAAATATTTTGTTTACGAGAGGAATCAACTAGATATACGTATTAAATATAATCTTCATAATCAATTTCTCTCATTCATTTTCTTACCTACCGCTTACAAAATATGGAATAATAACAGTAGGGGATGTTAAGTACATACTTCAAAAGAGATTTCCAACACGACACGATCAATGCCGAACATTTTTCTCATGAATGAATGTTTTTTTTTGTTTTTTTTTCTGACATATCACATTAGGATACTCATCACTAATCACTTAGTATTTTACTTACGTAATGGGCCTACATTAGCGCATACGCATTAACGAATATACACATACTCGCATATAAAGATACACATGCACATATCTTACGCACACAGACACAAACACAAACACACACTTATATACTTCATACATATCTCCATATTAATCTTAATAGGAGATACACAATTTATGAAGTCATTTTCCCAGATACATTGACAAGTATACTTGAGAGACAGCAGTTCACATTCCTAATAGACAATAACATCCGTGCCAAGACTCAGAACATGGAACAGCATGGTGTTGAAACAGATGATCGTCTATCTCAAATTTGATGCGCTCGATTTCTAAATTCGATATTGGTGTACATTTAGAAGGGTGTCCTAATTGATATTCCATGTGGTAAAAGTGAGATGATATCAGGCAAAGTTGCTCAATGAAAGGACACATTGATATTTACATATATAGATATACACACACATCTGTCTTTCTTTTCTCTCTCTATAAATTCACTTTTTCTTTTACTCCGTTACTTGTTTTAGCCATTTGACTACGGCCATGGTGGCGCACCGCCCTTCTTGCTTGTTTTGATTTTAATCACCTTATATATATATAAGGTCGTAGAATCGTGGTTTCGATTCCCAGACCGGGTGTTGTGAGTGTTTATTGAGTGAAAACACCTAAAGCCCCACGAGGCTCCGACAGAGGTTGGTGGCGAACCCTGCTGTACTCTTTCACCACAACTTTCTCTCACTCTTTCTTCCTTTATCTGTTGTACCTGTATTTCACACTGAATCTCCCCGAGAACTACGTTAAGGGTACACCTGTCTGTGGAGTGCTCAGCCACTTGCACGTTAATTTCACGAGCGGGTTGTTCCGTTGATCGTATCAACTTGAACCCTCGTCTTCGTAATCGACGGAGTACTGCATCATATATGTGTGTATGTATATATATATTAGATGATAAATCGAAAGGTACACACCTGTTAGTTTACCGGTAAAACACATACACTTTCTCAGAGTTTGGGTAGTTGACTAATGAGAGTGACAGAAAATGGAAGCTGTTTAATGATCAGTACAATTGATATATGTGTTTATGAAAATTTGCACAAGCGAAAGAATATTGCGCTGATTCCACTCATTCTGGTTGGTGTAGCACGAATTTCATAAGATCCTTATATGGTGATATATTGTCTTAGGTTTGGGGTAGGACACATCCACCTTATCAGATCGAAAGAAAAGAATTTGAAATACATTTTATTTGCTTCTAAGTATATACTAGTTCAAGACGTGCTTTCTTCCTTATCACGATTGTATCAGTTTTTTTTTTTTTGACTGGTCCGTTGAGGTAATGGAGAAACTATGGTAGCGTAATGGTGTCGACATTCTGTAGAAGGAATGTTAGAGTAACACCATTTATTAAATTTTATTTTGTACATGGCATACCAACACGATAAAGCTGGCAGTCAGTCACCATTCTTCGAGTATCGAAGTTTTTGTCAGATGGAGTTAACCGACATTGTTGAATCAGGTTTTCTAGTTCATGTGACGGTCGTAAGTAGGTTTTTCCTTTCCTTTCTACTTGAGATGTTCATTAACTGGGCATGAGGGTAAAGTGGACCGCGGCGGAATTTGAACATAAAGACAGACGAAATACCGCTAAGCATTTCGCCCGGCGTGTTAACGTTTCTGCTAGCTCGCCGCCTTGCAATGCCTAAATGTCAAGACTTTACGATGATTGCAATGATCCATTTTACTGAAAATGGATTTTGACCGTCTTTCAGTAGAGACAATTTTGACATATAAAACATTTCCACGGAGCTGATCATGATTAGCTAATTTTGATGTCATGAAAATTAAAGATGAGTAATGCGGTGATGAAATCTGGTATATGGAATTAAGGGAATGAATTATGCGCTGCTTTATTGACAATAATACGGACTCATTGAAATCCCATTACGTCAACGCTGTAGCTATTCTTATATAAGCGTTGTTGGTTTGAGAACACATGTGCTATATTACAATGCCAATCTCGCTGTTGAGTAGTTTTATAAGTCGATGTCTGTGAATACATAGTTGTTGAGTTTCTTGTTTTTAAGCGTGGTGTAGCATACGTGTGACAATATCGTAATAGAATTACATATCTTTAGTATGAGAGCAAGACATTTTGCTTTCCTGCTTATGTCATTATATACTGTGTTGTTGGTTTTTCTTGCATGTTTAGTAATACTGTTTGTGCATGGACCAAATTTGCTTGGTGTATGTACTGTTGTTTTCAGCTACAATGTGTACGTAAGTTGAATGTTGAAATGTTTTGGAGACATAGTTACAGTAAAGCCAAAATCTTTACATTTATATGATGTTCATCAAATCAGATTCCAAGTTCTCAATTTCCTTAGCTGAGAAGGACAACTTAATTTCAAGACGAACTGACACGCAAATGTGGTGGTGGTTGCATTCTCGGGGATTTAGTCTTTCTAATACTTGCATATTAGATTTTATGTTTTTCCACAATGCACGATGCCAACGCATTTCGGCAACACCCTCTCTACTACGATAGATGCAGTTACAAAACAAATTAAGTTAACAAGACCTGCGATATGTGGGTCCAAATAATGAAAAAGCATGTACACTAAGTTTTTTTTTAAATTTTTCAAGCAATCTCTGATTATCTAACAAGATACACACGCACTGCTATCATGAATAATTAACATTGGAACTGAGTGCAGATAATATTATAAATACACACACTTGTATTATACCTGTGTGTATAAAACCATCTCCCACAGTTTTGCTGGAAATTTATTCAATGCAGTCGTACCTCAAATCTAACGAAGCTCTTGAAGTAATGTATGATGTTGACAGTTGCATTATTTCAAATTTCTTTGGCTTAAATGAACGGCTGACTATCCAAATATCAGCGAATGTCTTGTGGGAAATTTGAGGGTGCTACATTTGGGTACCGGTAATCTTCAGGGTAGTTTACGTGTTGAGGTTGTCTTTATGGGAGCATCATATTTCTCACGTGATCCTAATGACAAATCGGACAACGCCGTTGTGTTATTTAACCTACGTTGTGTACAATGTGATAGGTTTGTGAAATTAGATGTAGTGCAGCTTCTGTATTTTCAATTATTCCTGATTTTATGTGTGTTTGCTTGTGTGCAATAGATAAGATGAATAATCCAAGCAAACCATTTGCATGGATCTAGATAAGGAATTTATAATGCAATATTAAATTATTAACCTATTAGTCATTTTTTTTTCATATATCACTGCGAAGATACGTTCACATAATTAAGAATGACATTTCTGGAGTTAATCTATACATGTTGTTGAATACTTTAATTCAATTACATATATTCATGTCATTAACGAGCAATCTTGGTACTTTTACTATTATCAATTAAGCAAATTTCACTTAGTGAAAAATTTACCTCTTTCTCTTACGCCCACACGCACACATATGAATGTGTCTGTGTGTGCGCACTAATGTGTGCTTAATTTCGCATCAGTGCAGCCATTTTCAAACTGTACGGTGCTGACAAATGCTCAGTCAACCGAAACGACTGTCAATTAATGAACTTGCAACTAATTCCAGACCGCCCTTTCTTAGTATGTAATTTAAAGTATTCATTATGAAAATGTTTTTTTAGTATTTGGTTATTTATAAAATCTGGTTATTTATAAAATCATCTCATTTTTTAAAATATTTATGATAACAATGAAACTGTTTTCATTAACTTAATAAATTCAATTATGTTCAATCTATCATTCCGCAGTAAATATCGTTTAATACCTAACACCCGATTTCACGGATTTATGATGTGCCGAATAATATTATGGAAATTTTATTCTTCGAAATACAGATAAAAGACCCTGAGAGATGAAAGGTATAATATAATCGAGAAGGATTTGAATTTTGAAAGATAAATCGATGCCTCCTTGATTACAATATTTATGTTTTTTGCCCAGTAAAAGTGTGATAAGCTGTGAAAATATTATTCAGCTATCTCAGTCAATAAAGCAGCCATTTTGAGAATTGAACTGAATATTACTCATACACGTTTTATCGATCTCGTTTAGATTTAAAATAAAACGATGGTTTGGATTTAAATTCTTTTCATAAAAGACTTACCAAATACCGTTATGCTTTGTATACTGTATTCTTCACAAACTATCTTCTATCGCCAAAAATAGAACTAATCTATACAGATAATGATAGAATATTTAGTTCAAACTGCACACAGTCGATTTACTTTTCATTAATGTTCAGTCCACAAAATAAATGTACATAAATGTCGATTTTCTGGATAACGAACGCGGTCAGCTGGTGGAATCGTTAGCACACCAGGCAAAATGGCATAACTGCATTTCACCTGTATTTTTGTTCTGAGTTCAATTTCCGCCGACGTCAAAGATGCTTTTCATCCCTTCGGGGTTGATGATATAAGTACCAGGCAAGTACTGAGGTTGATATAATTGACAATCATCCCTGCTCAACCAAAATTTCAGGCGCTGTGTCTATAGTACAAAGGATTTATTGATAATGACTAAATCCTTGTTTCCCATTCCACATTAGTTACCCTACAATTAATAACAATCAAGGCACCGAGCTGACAGAATCTTTTGCAAACCGGGTAAAATGCATTACGGCATTTCGTCTGTCTTTATGTTCTGAGTTCAAACTCCGCCGGGGTCGACTTTGCCTTTCATTCATCCGGAATCAATAAAACAAATGTTAGTTGAGTACTAGCGCCGTTGAATACTATTAGTTACCCTCCTCGAAATGACTGATCTTGCGCTAAAATTTGAAGCCAATATTATAAATAACATTTATATATAGGCGCAGGAGTGGCTGTGTGGTAAGTAGCTTGCTTACCAATAACATAGTTCCGAGTTCAGTCTCACTGCATGGCACCTTGGGAAGGCGTCTTCTACTATAGCCTCGGGCCGACCAAAGCCTTGTGAGTGGATTTGCTGGACGGAAACTGAGAAGAAGCCTGTCGTATATATGTATATATATATATATGTTTGTGTCTGTGTTTGTGTATCTGTGTTTGTCCCCACAACATCGCTTGACAACCGATGCTGGTGCGTTTACATCCCCGTAACTTAGCGGTTCAGCAAAATAGACCGATAGAATAAGTACTAGGCTTACAAAGAATAAATCCTGAAATCAATTTGCTCGACTAAAAGGGGTGCTCTAGCATGGTCGCAGTCAAATGACTGAAACAAGTAAAAGAGTAAGAGTAAGAGTATATTTAATCTTAGATACAACGCTAAAAAAGAATTAGCACAGTATTAACATAACAAGTTACTAATACTAATAATAATGAAAACCAGTAACAAGAAGATTTCAACGCATGGCATTCCTCTGTAGACGAATACGCACTCTTGTTGCTTTGCTGCGTCAAATATGTAATGAAAGCTTTCATATTTCCTGCGTAGAAGTGTCTTAGGACTGGCCAGGATGGTGCTTTACGAAGGAGATTAGGGATTTTCAATTTCATAATCGTGTGATTGAATGTGAGATCGAAGGGGATAGGCAGAATTAACTCAAAATGTTTTTTTCTGACAGACTAATCTGCCTATTCAGTAGTAGTAGTAGTAGTAGTAGTAGTAGTAGTAGTAGTAGCAGTAGTAGTAGTAGTAGTAGTAGTAGTAGTAGTAGTAGTAGTAGTAGCAGCAGCAGCAGTAGTAGTAGTGGTAGTAGCAGTAGCAGTAGTAGTAGTTGTAATAATAGAAGTAGTGGTAGTAGTAGTATCAGTAGCAGCAGCAGTAGCAGCAGTACAAGCAGCAGCAGCAGCAGCAGCATTAGTAGTAGTAGTAGTAGTAATAGTAGTATACAAGTTAAATGAAGGAAGCGACGAGGATGATTATGAATTCTTAGGGCAACAGAAAAAGATAACAGTAGAAAGGCACCCGATTCAAGAAAATATTTATTTCATATGCATTTGCATGTGGCTAGTGTGTTAGTTCAAAAGCCAGCAGGAGCTTATTTACTGTTTACATATATGAGATCGAAAACGAATGTATGTATTCAGTAAACTATTATTACATATAGAATGTCCTGGCTTCGTACCAAAGTAAATAACAATTATTAACATTTATTACCCTAGTTTTGGCTCGTGCATTTAAAATACTTTCAAAATCCCCCTATGTGCATGCGCACATGCGCACCAATACACCTACGCATCAAGAAAAGTATAGCAACCCAGAAAGCGAAGCTAGTTTCAATAGCGTAATCTGATATATCGGACCAAATGTAATAGTATTAATTTGGTGGCATAAGTGAGTGATGTCGGCATGTTTGGGTCGATAAATATTCTGATATACTGATTCAAATCTTTAGTCTATTGAAGATAAATATTCTAATGAGATTTGTTCTGCATGAAAGGCGTCTATGCTATTGATTACAGTTATAGATATCCGGGAACTTTGCCAGGCAAGGAGAATCATGGATTCATGAAAATATAGCCAAACTTACTAAATACAAAATTTTGAATTTGGATAAAGTTCCATATGATGAATCATTGTAACAGCTGCATTAAATATATTTATTTACTCTGTGGAGTTTGTCTCGAAAGAATCACGCACGAATACACTCATAAATGCAATGCAGACACAAGGATACAGAAGCGTCTGCAATCACATATACACACATACTCAGGCGCGCACATGTATATTTACCATTATATATGCATATATATATATATATATATATATATATATATATATATATATATATATATACACGGATATATGTTTTATAATAGCATTATTACGCTTATTTTAATATCTCAGATTATGTTTCTATGCAGATAAGGGATTGGAACGGCGAATATACATATATGGTATCCCGAGCGAAGTCGTTTGTCTTATATGCATTTCCGTCCATTTTCCTTTTCTGTAAAGATCGAATTTGACATTAATCTTATGGGACAGGTGATATAAATACCAGTCATGTACTATGATCGATATAATCTACTTTTGAAACCCACAATACTTATACGCACTTACACAGAGATACTATTGCTAATCTCTCAACAATTTCACTATATCCTAGCTTTATTATTAAGACCGTTCTTATCAAGTAAATCGGAGAAAGGATTTAATTGGCAGTATCGCTATGAATTTTCAGACATATATTTATTGGGGGCTTCTCTTTAGTTCCTTCTTTGAAATTTTTGCACGGTCGAATTTCCTTTCGATATTCCGTGAAAGATTAAATGAATTGATTAGAAATAGTGCATCTCTTCCCGTCAAAATATTTGGTGAATGGTTTTGTATGAAAACATCGGTGGTTATTTACGTTTTGAGCTCAAAACCCGCTGCGTTTAACTTTTTATTTTCATTCTCTGAGGCTGATACAAAATTTACCAGTCAGGTAAACTTACAAATATTTTCGAGTAACCGCCTCTCGTGTAATACGTGGCAGTAATCTTATGCTAGACAAATTATTGGAATTATTAACCATTTTGAGTAATAATAACGATACAAGGAGAAAATTGATTTCCAGATGAAAAACATTCTGATATCAAAAATTCTAATATAAAAGAAAGTTTATTTCTGCGTGTCACACGGTTTCTAGCTTATATACTCTGCCACTTGGGGCTCTACCCACCAGAATGTCACAGATGGGGATTGAGGTTAAATGCTTGAATATTTCTATGATACGTTTCTCCGACATCGTGATTTGAATCATCCAGTCATTTATTTTTTAGTGACCAGTAGAATACGAACTAGGAATTATATCAACGGTTGTACAATTTATGAGAACAAAGAACCTGGACTTCCGTAGATAATTATAATTAATCAATTCAGAAAGTGGATGACAAAATTAATTATAAAACGTCTTCGGAACACTTTAAAGTTTTACTTTTGTTTCGGCAGTAAGTTCCTCTTCATAGTCGTTTGTGATGAGGTGTTTCTGTGTAGAAATTTGCGTTATTGATCAGATCCTTTCAATCATGAATTGACTTAGTATTCATCAATTAACAGTCAGTTCCTCATAATGTTCCCATTCTCAAGGAGCCTACTAAATTATTATTTGAATGGTCTTGAAAACTCAAATCATTATTCTCGGCAGGTGATAATTTTATTTGTTTTCGTTTTAGCGACAGAAAGAAAGTCACAACATTTCATATCGAACTGAACGAAAGCCAGAGCAGTAAAAGTTTGTACATTCTGGTAATAATATAAGAAAATTTCTTCTGTGATTCTTCAACTCGATTTGCTCAAATGAAGATTACACTGTGCAAATCTCAAAAATCAGCCTTATAAGGATGAAGAAAATGGAGTAAATATTTGACACATTATATTTTCTCATGATAAATCATAATAAATGTTGTTGATCCTACCTCATGATTCCTTTTATATGGATACAACTATTCCACGATGAAGACAAAGCAGTACATCCCCGGTCCTCAATGGTAAAAGCGATTCAGTGATGAACATAGAAAAAATATGCTACTATAGATTTAGGGAAGAATAACGTAGCACATGTTAACTTTATTAAATCTTATATAAAAATCTTAAGGATCCCTTTTTTTTTTTTTGATTTCAAACATTTCCTGCATCCTACATGAAGGACGTGCGCGTCTCTAACTAATAGGGTACTTATGGGTTAGAAGCGTATAAGTTTTACATTTAAACTAATTATAAAACGCATCATATCAGATAATCCTGGTGACGGTTTAAGGATTTATATTTTCAGACTAAGGGTAAATTAGAGTTAAGCGTAGCCATTTGTGTAATTCGAGGTACAAATAAGCCGCTACACAAAATTTATCAATATTGAAAAGATATTCTTTGAAAATGTCCCAAGAAAACTTAGACGAAGTTAAATTATTTTCTGAAACGTCTGCTAGTATTTAATGTATTTATACCGTCTCTCTCAGATATTATTACTATCTCAACACCTTCCTTGAATTCTAATGATAATTACTAGCAAATTTAATTAAGACAAATTCTATTTACAGCAGTTATGTCTAACCTTGTGACTTCTTTTACACTTAAACGATTCGCACTGTCTACCAAGTTAAACTTTACTTCGTCTTGCAATCACTTTTACCGCATTAACTGTTTATTGGTAAATGCATGAACAGAATACTAAGAGAATAAAGCATACATATCAGGAATTAAATTGAGGAGAAAATTAATCATAGGAACAAAAAAAGAAGCTGAATTAAAATTTCGTTACCTCTTTATCTCTATTCTTGATTGTATAGCCGAAATCTAAATAAGTATTGCCGTAAGTGTTATAATTGATGCAGAAATTCATTTACGCCATTATTTGATTTTCATTGTTTAATCGAATGTACTTGGTGGTATTTATTCTAAATACTAAACCACACATTCTTTACAACTAAAATCGATTGTTTACATTTATTGGAAAAGTTTTGTTAAGCGTAAAATGTTTTTGTGCTGCAGTTCTGCGTAGAACAAGAAGCAAATTCGACCAAAATTTCATGACGTATTTCACATGATTGCATCGCAATAATCACATTTTAAGAAATGATACCTTTACTGGATTGCTAGTTGATATTGCTGTATAAATTCATTTCGCCATGCAAGCCATTATGAAATATATGGAATGAGGAGAGAATTTAAACTGAGTCTCAACCACAGAGATATACATCAAAGATATTTCAGTATATTTACAATACGCAATGTTGTTCCGATGGAGAATAGAATTGCCAGAGGCATAAATATATAATCAAAATCCGGTTTACTGGAAACCTAGGATCGTAGAATGTATTAAATTGTCTTTCTATTAAATGTAGTATTAGCATCACCATTAAAGATATTTTAAAATCAACGATTGTAGAAATGTTGAGGAGATTAATACATCAATGAAATTATATTACATATATATATATATATGTGTGTGTACACACAAACACACACACATACATACACACACACACACACACACACACCCACACTCACCCCCCATATATATATATATATATATATATAAGTTTGAGACATTGAGAAATATAGACATCTATTTTAATTCTTCTATCTCAAAAATATATGCAAATATATTGGTTTCTATATTATATCGTTGCTATTCTATTTTTATGTATTGGCAGAACACCTACGAACACGTTCATCTATGCGCCCACACATGTTTACGTACACTCATATACATTCACATATAAATATATATATATCCTAGTTCGAAAATATTATCGTCCTTCTAACTTATGAGATGCATCAATTTGAATGTGCGTACCCAACTGATCATCGACGTCCCACAGTTTCTGGGTTCATATTAATACATGAATATATTTGCATATATATATATATATATATATATATATATATACATGCAAACATACACTCACGTATGTACGTATATGCATGCCTATATCACATTCCTGTATGAATATGAACCCTATAATTGTGGGACTTCGACGAGAGGTTGGGTACGCACATCCAAATTGATGCATCTCATACGTTAGAAGGACAAAAATATTTTCGATCTAGGATTTATATATATTTATATGTGAATGCTTATGCGTGTACGTAAGCATGTGTGGGCGTATATATGAATGTGTTTGTAGGTGTTCTGCCAATACATAAAAATAGAATGGCAACGGTATAATATAGAAACCAATATATTTGCATATATTTTTGAGATTGAATTAAAATAGATATCTATATTTCTCATTGTCTCAAACTTTCTCTTACTCTCATTTACCCTCTCATGTACATTCTCTCACTCTCGCTATTTGCTGTTATTCCTGTATTCTTTATCACTCTGAATGCATACATACATACATACATATATACATACATACATATATAT
>NC_068982.1:20896296-20898558 GCF_001194135.2 Octopus bimaculoides
ATATATATATATATATATATATATATATATATATATATATATATGTATGTATGTATGTATATGTGTGTATGTATTTATATATATATGTATGAACCTACTAAAAGTTTGGACTTTATGATGAACGCTGGATGCAAATCGAATTCGAAAGCGCAATAAATATATAAAAAAGTATTAAGACGATAAATAGCATTTGACCTAATGAGAGATACTGTGTATATCGTCAAAAAGCACCAGAAGAATATTAATAAATATAATTAGACGCGAGACGAGGCTAATATATATTGATAAAGATTTATCAGAAGACAATATAGAAAGAGAAGAATTTTTTTTAATATTCATCACAAAAACGTAGATCGATCTCTCACCCTTTCATTTTTCCCAACATCAAACGTACACGATGAAGGAATAAATGCTATTATAAGAAAGAAAAAAATATTATTAATTTTATCATGAAAAGATGCAAGCCTAATCTAACAAATACATTTATAGACTTCCATATTAATATGCGTATATATGTGCGTGTATACATATATATATACGTATACATGCATGCATACATACACACACCCTTATTTATATATATATATATATATATATATCTATATATATATATATATATATATATATGCATTCGTGTGTATGAGTGCTTGCGTGCGTGCGTGTGTGCGGCTTTATCACCACATACATTGGCACGTATATATACGCATATACTGTTATGTATCATATGAAAGAATGTGAAATATATATGCACGTACACTAAAGTGTGTGTATATGCATATACATATATATGCACATATAATCAATATATATATCTATATATATATATATATATATATTTATGTATCAATATCCACGTATGTGTGTATGCATACATGTGTGTGAGTTTGTGTGTTTTGTGTTTGTGGTTTTGTATCTGTGTATGTTTACCATTAAGTATTCGTTCCTGCAAAGACATTTATATTTTAGGACAGAAGAATATCTCTGTTTTTTTCCTTGCTCACCTTTTATCCAAGTTTATATTAGTTTCTTTTTTTTTCCGCCTTTGCTAATAATTTTTAAAATATTAAAATATTTTCCAATGAATTAACTTCCTGCAGGTAATATAATAATAAACTTTATGTATATCTTCGTACCAACCAAATATGAATAAACGTTTGTTGAATATTACTTTCATCACTATTCCTCTTTATAATTCTCTTTTATATATTTTAATATATTCCGCTAAGAAATGTGATTTACACATAATTATAGGATATTTTAGTTTAGGTGATGAAGATTTTGTATTGGCGAGTTCTTAATATCTAAGAAAATCTTCATAATAGCAGTGAGTTGTCTGCTAACATATAACCTTGTAGATTGTTCAGTTTTTCGAAACATGAAACACGTGTTTGCATCAACAAACAAACACCAACGATTATATATATATAATTTTTTTTTTTTGTTTATGCTACAACGCAGAAGAACAATCGTAGCCTATAACACAAACATCATTAGAAACGACTTATCTTAAGGTAAAACCAATATTCTTTATACTGTAATATGAGTGTGATACTATCGTTTCGGTGAAGTTTCGCGCAATAGCTTCGGGCGTAGCTGAGTAATTTCGATACTTACTACTCCCCAACAATATGAAACATTTTTCTACTGCTAACATTACTCATCATAACACTTAACATCGCAATGGAACAACATGCAAAGCAAGAAAACAAAAGTAAAGCGATGGACGTGGACAAAGAACTTTCAAACATTTACATTAACATTCCACAGGGAACACAAATATAACTAGTGTTCAGGAGACTTCTTTGACAATATCCCTGTTATTCCGATTAATCTCAGTCAACGGTTTGTCAAGAAAGAAAATATATTAGAGAATGTGTGTGTATACTCTCGCCCACGCATGTTTGTAAATACATATATTGTGTGTATATGCTTATTTGTGAATATTTGTGTGTATGTGTGTGTCTATGTACGAGTGTGTGTGTGTGTGTGTGTGTGTGTGTGCGTGTGTGTGTGCGCGTGTTTGTCAGTGCGTGTGTGTTTACCAGTGAGATTATATGACCATTGAAATATCTCGAAAACCCAATCATTAACTTCGCTTTCGACTGATATTTGGAGTGGCCGTGTGGTAAGTAGCTTGCTTACCAACCACATGGTTCCGAGTTCAGTCCCACTGCGTGGTACCTTGGGCAAGTGTCTTCTACTATAGACTCGGGCAGACCAAAGTCTTGTGAGTGGATTTGGTAGACGGAAACTGAAAGAAGT
>NC_068982.1:20898568-20900523 GCF_001194135.2 Octopus bimaculoides
TATATATGTATGTGTGTGTATATGTTTGTGTGTCTGTGTTTGTCCCCCCAACATCGCTTGACAACCGATGCTGGTGTGTTTACGTCCCCGTAACTTAGCGGTTCGGCAAACGCGACCGATAGAATAAGTCCTGGGGTCGATTTACTCGAATAAAGGCGGTGCTCCAGCATGACCACAGTCAAATGACTGAAAGAAGTATAGAAGAGTAAATAGTAAGGCATTGTAGAAATTTTACACCCATGATGCAATAATACGCACGATTTTAGTGATATTCTTGGAAATATTCATTTAATTATACACATAATTGTCAGTGGCATACGAAGCATATTGTTTTCCTTACACTATATAAAATAGTCTATATAAAATTGTCCTCATCTATATGGATGCTTTGATGAAAAATTAAATCCCACTACATATGTTTGCGTTCTCATCTAACAATGCACACATTTATAAACAATATGGAACGCGAGTAACATTGAGAAGCAATTAAAGTTATATAATAATTAAATAAAGATTGCAGCAGTTCCGAATAAGCATATGGTATCTTTATATCTGTTAAGTTGGGCAGTAGATTTGCTTTATTTGAACCGCCTTCTTACATTCCGATTTAAAATTTTGTCGAGGTAAATTTTGCAATTTAATCTGGGGCCGTCGACAAAATTCAGCACGAGACGAACACTCAAGTCAATAATAGCAGTCTGTCTTTATTCACATTTTTGGCCTTCAGCCCAATTTAGAAACATTTATTTTATCTATTTATTGTTATTGACATGGTTTGGTTTTGGATTTTGAAAATAACTGTCGTGTTCTGAAGATAGTTTTACATTTCCAGTACTTTCATGGGTTATCAATGTAAGATCGTTTTAGTGTACGTCTGAAAACAGAGACAATATATATATATATATATATATATATATATATATATATATTGTGTAATATCGTTCGTTTTTTTTTTTTCGTCCTTGTTTTGTATACATTCGCTGCTTTCTTCCAAGTAATCTAATGCTCTTAGCTTAGTTTTTTCTTGGGGCTGGCCAGATTGGAACAATATCGAGAATAACCAGCCGAAATTGCAATGATAATCATCGTTTCCTTGTATCGTCTATCTGTATGTTTTGTCCCTTTCTTGTATCACCTAACTGTCTGGATGTTTTGCGTCCTTGTTCCATTCTGTATTATTCATACATATATATATATAGCGACGTACATACAGCTTGTCTCTATATGTAAGTATACATTTTTATAAATCATGTATGACTCTATTTCTGTCTATCAGCACTTTCTCCCTTATTCGTTCATTCCACTGTTCGTTCTATCGTTCCCTCTCGCTCACATTTCCTTGCCTTCTCTTCTTTCCCTCCACTGTTCACTTCACTCCATCCCTGTCATCTTTTCTCGCCCCTCCCTAATTCTTTTGTCCCTCTGCCTCTACTTCTCTCTCTTCTCTTCCCACGTGACCGGTGTTCGGCCAAGCGAGATCTTTTTTTCTTGGCCGGCCGTTGTGAGTGCAACACCGTTACTCCTCCCTGTGCTTGTGAAATCTTGTATTTCTGCTGTAAGTTTTATTTCCACACACGCCAAATAAATTTAATTTGTACTTAGTCGAAAGACATTTGTTGCTATGTCCTGTTTTATTATTTTTATTGTATTTGTGTAACATTGTTCGCTTTTTCCATCCTTGTTTTTGTATATATTCGCTGCTTTCTTCCAAGGAATCTAATGCTCTTAGCTTAGTTTTTCTTAGGGGCTGGACAGATTGGAGCAATATCGAGGATAACCAGCCGAGATTGCAAGGATAATCAGGATCTCGCCTGAGGAAAGAAAACTCCGAATGACCTGTCCTTGTTTCTTTGTATCGTCTATCTGTATGTCTTGTCCCTTTCTTGTATCACCTAACTGTTTGGATGTGTTGCGTCCTTGTCCCATTCTGTATTATTTATACATACATACTTATA
>NC_068982.1:20900791-20904024 GCF_001194135.2 Octopus bimaculoides
TATATATATATATATATATATGTATGTATATATATATGTGTGTGTGTGTGTGTATGTGCGTGTGCGTGTGTGTGTGTGTGTGTCTGTGTATTAATAGCAACAACAACAATAATAATAGAAATAACAATAATATGACAACAAAACAATCTCGTTATATAAATAGACGAATGATCTATATATATATAACATAAAAGACAATACGTAAGTTGCCATAATAATACTCAGAGTTTCAAATAGCAGAGCTGAGAGCTTCTAGTCATTTTCCATCAGTTATTAAGAGAAGAGCGCTATGAAAAGTTCGTTGAATAAAGGGAAGTCACTCTAATAGACGAGTAAAAATAACAAGAAATTTAAATATATAAAAAATTATAAAAATACATGCAAATACATAGTCATAAGGATAGAAATATTCGTTCATAAAATCTACATACTTACGCATGTATATATACATGCATACACGTACACACATGCGCATATACATATACATGTATATGCATACATATGTATAATATATATATATATATATATATATATGTATATATATATATATATATATAAATATAAAAATACACACAGACGTACTTATATATGTATATATAACTTTCATATGTTCCAATGACAGAGGAAAGTTCACTTTGTCGTGCTTGCCGTAATTTTTATATATTTAAGAAATCAGAGAGTATATGGTATCTCGGAACTATTCTTCGCGGTAACACGTGAGACTATATGAAAATCATAAGCGAATATGTTCTTAGCAAACTCTCTTTCTTTCATATTTATCTTACTCTCCATGTATTTGCTTGTGTCTTACTGCGTTTGTAAATATATATGAAGGTTTTACTGAAAATCGATCATAATATATATATATCAACTGATTAGGGCGCTGCAATTATACAAGCTACTCATATACACTGCTACCTGCTATATTTGTTGCAGACACCTAAGCCGTAATTCGCATGAGCAACGTACTGTTTTGGAATACTTGATAAGGAAATGTTTCAAGTATTTGCCACCCGCAGATGTCTACAAGTTTATTTTGAAAATTACAATATTGACTAGGTAAGTGTGTAGAATATTTCATGAAGATCAATGTAGTGGAAAACGTCACCGCAGAGAAATCTCGATGTGAGGAACCGTCGACGAACTGTAAGATTTCGCAGTGATTAGAGAAATTGATTCATGACGGGCAAAACTTACATAAAAGCCCTATGATCACACTTCATTACACAACATGGTGAGATTTATTACGTATCGGAAATTGTGTGCAAAATGGAGACTATATAACTGAGCAGCTGTTTCTGGAGGCTCGGTATTACATAATAGGCGAAATGACCATAATTAGCGGATGGACTATGTAAAAAGCCATGCATATGCAACTAATTTGTCAAAACACCGGCTTACTTCCTCAGTAGAAATAACTGGCACTTGTTGAAAAATAATTAATATATAACTTTTTTTTATTTTTTTTACGTACCTATTTTACTCACCTTTCAGTGAAAGGAAAGAAAACAAATGGGTATGTTACAAATGGTTATGCATATCGAGCCGGAATACAGGAGTAGATTATATAGAATTTCAATCAACAAATACGTGTAACTCTATGTATTTGAATAATAACTGTTGTCATTTTGGATATGACTTTTGCTTTGATACAGTATAAAATATATCAGTAGCGTTGAATTCTTTTGTAAGAAACTATTTTACTATTTGATTTGTAATTATACTTATTCAACTTCTGTTCGCTCTCCAATTACATGTATGCATATATCTTTTAATTTGAATCAGCTATTTGCATTTTATGTTTGTATGACTTTTTTGATCACGCAAGCTATGAGCATGCACGTATGAAGAGCAGAGAAAATTTTTATTCATATGCTATAATTCGTAAATTGATTAATGAAGCCTCATGTCTTAAACATATTCATCAAGAATTCAGTTCCTAAGTTTAAATACCTGTGTGTAACTAATTCAAACCAAAGCAACTGCTATGAATGTATTTTTACTGCCTTATTGAATGATAGAAATGTTCACCACAATGCCTTCCATAGTTTTGATGATCTGGGCGCCTTCGCTATGATTATTTTTCTCTCAATACTCCATTATAGCGCTTAGTAGCAAGAAATGTGAAAATGGAAGTCATCTTAAATATATAAAAAATTATGAATTAAAGTTTATTAAAATGTTAAATATTAATCAGCTAGATTCATTTTGACACCCTTAATTAGATCTATCAAAACTTTCACATATCAATTGAACTCCAAATTTTACATGAACTCGAAGAAATATTTTTCAATGCTGTAAAACATCCAAGTTATGTAGGTGTTCATGTTACATAGAAAACCTCATTATAAGTTTTATCTTTGAAAATGACTTTTAATATGTTGCATTTGAATAAGTGACGCTAAGAAATAATCGGTTAGCAAAGCAAACCGTAAGCAAAGCATCCAATCGAAACTGGAATAATTCTTCTTGTACATATTTAGAATCAGATGTAGCATCAGGAAGACTGGAATTTCATCGTGTAATTGAATGGATAGAGTCGATCATTTAGTTTCAAATTATTTTCGGCAAGATGTGACACTTTTTGGTTTCTCTTTACCTCAATGCAGCAATCTTATGAGCAACGTGACAGCAGCCGGTACAAGCAATCGCTATGTGAAACTCAGTGAAGTTTTGAGTTGGAAGGGATTTGGCTGCTACTTACAGTTCCACGATCAGCATGTTGATCAAGACTGAATAGAGAAACCATGAAGAGGAAAATAACGAAGAAGAGTCTTATAAAAATACACGTTGACATTGTCAATACGCTTACGCACATAATATTGGCAACAAATTACGTGCGCATCAGTTTGAGTCGGCCGTTTGCTTTCATTCAATGTACTTTGTATATAGTTATAAATGTTTATATGTTGGAGTGCTTCCAAGATATTATTTTCTACTCCAGGCACAAGGCCCAAAACGTTTGGACAGGGGGCCAGTCGATAAGATCGGCCCCAGTATACAACTGGTCCTTAATTTATCGACCCCGAACGGATGAAAGGCAAACTCTATCTCGGTGGAATTTGATCTAAGTACGTAAAGACAGACGAAATCCCACTAAGCATTTTGCCCGGCGTGCTAAGGTTTCTTCCATCTCGCCGCCTAGTGGCTCCAGGGTATTATCCCTGTAACGTAATTACGTAACACTACATGATACATACATATATATATATATATATATATATATATATATA
>NC_068982.1:20905838-20907178 GCF_001194135.2 Octopus bimaculoides
TATATATATATATATATATATATATATATATGCGTGTGTATATGTACTTATATATACCCACAAAATTAAAAGCTGTGTTTATTGTTTTCCAGATTTATGTCACGCAGCTCTTATATTCAACAAAATAGATCGATAGAATAAGTACCAGACCAAAATTAGTGCCGTTAGTCGGGTAGGTAATATTGTCGCTGAATCTCTTGAAGTCTGTACCCCAGCATGACCAGAGTCCAAAAAGTGAAACCAATAATGAAGGAATAACAGATCAATAAGAATTTTATGAACAGGCACATTTTATGTGCAGACAACTGAAAGCAGCTATAAACTAAATGTAGACACATTAATCATTCACAATGAATAACTGTTGGAATTAATTATAATCAATGCAAATACATCTTCTCAGTAGCAACGTACGTAATCGCTTCCATAATTGAAACTAAGTTTGAAGATTAGTCAAATTTCATTTTATTTTATTTACACATGTTTATGACATACGTTAAAGATTGTTTCACAACCATTTTGCTTTATATTATATGTTCCTTAAGTTTTTGTTTATGTATCACTAGAAATATTTTCATTTACATATTTTGACTGGATATAAGAAACCTTCAACGACTATATTGCATTCAATATTTCGGGAGCCACAATATATTTAGACATTCTAGCGGGAGCAACAGCGTTGATAGCAACAGAAAAAAGAAAAGGAATTGAAAGCACCATAATACCATTCTCACTTTCGGTGTAGATACCATGAGAATGATACCATTCTCATGGTGAGAATGATACCTTTCTCACTTTCGGTGAAAGCACCATGATGCCATTCTCACTTTCGGTGTACGTCACTAAAGTGTACAACATTTTATCTTAATTCACATATTACTCCAAAGTATTTTTATTTATTTCTATTTAGGTAATGCTTGGAATGGGAATGCATGATCCCTTTTATGAAGACTAGAATTAATAATGTACCTATTGCTGGTTAAAGGTTTTGTGTATACGCATATATCTCGAAGTTTATAACACATCCATGGGTAGCCACTTTACTATCTTATCATTGAAATACAGGATGCTTTGAAAACTGCTTGTAATAAGGTATGTGATTATGGAAATTACACTTGACAACAGCGAATTGCAAATATATACATATATATATATATATATATATATATATAAATAATTTATATAAGGACTTATTTAGTCCCTCTAAGCGTGAGGCATTACTATTAATGCCCTTATATAAATTATTTATATTTATGGGAAAAAAACAATGAGTTTTTTTTCCTTATGGGGATTTTTCACGCTGACTACTTGATAAATTCTTATAAAGATTTTATCCTATTATT
>NC_068982.1:20907306-20910489 GCF_001194135.2 Octopus bimaculoides
TGTGTGTGTGTGTGTGTGTGTGTGTGTGTGTGTGTGTGTGTGTCTAAAATATATAGACCCACTTATGAACTTAGTTTTTTGTAATTTATGTTTCTCAATTTTATTCTAACCAAATAATGTACAATATTTCTTTGACACTTGGACTGCTATCATAGATAAAATATATGAACTAGGACTTTATATCGTAGATTTATCGGAAAAAATTTCTTCATATATTGACAGCTCTGAATTTTTTTCTGATTCATTAAGTAATGTCATAATTTGTTTCTTAAAAAGCATCTTTCATTTATCAAACAAGTTGTGTGTGCGACAATCATTACGTTACAAAAAAAAAAACATGATACGGTATCTTTTTGAAATTAAACAAATTTCTATTTTTGACAATTAATTGAAATATAATTAATATTTCCTATTACCTATTTGCATTGAAGAAAGGTTTTGATTGTCTGGTGAGGTCAGGGGTAAGTTTAAAGACCCCCTTCGGTCATGAATGACAATGATTTTGCAGCTACAAAGTTACCCTCCGAAGCACAAGTCTGGGCAGTGTTGTTTTATGGAATGCCAGCAATCACCTATGCATACAAACCTTCAATCTCCACGCGAGTAATGTTATCTAAGTTAAAGGCAAAGGTCGAAACGACTTGGCACCAGTGATGGCGCATCTCATTTCCACAGCTGAGTCAACTGGAGCAGCGCGAAATGAAGTGTCTTGCTCAAGAGCACAACACACAGCGTGATCTGGCAATCGAGCTTACTACCTCATGATTGTGAGCCCGACGCTCTAGCGACTGAACCATGCACCTTCATACCCGATGACGACAAGACATACAGAAAAAGAGATTGGGTTTCTCAAGAGTTATCTCCCCTCATATCGTGTGATTGAAACTTGAAACAGTTTGAAAGTATTGCACATTAGTTGTAGAGGTAGACCAATACATAAAACAATAAGAGCAAACAAACTATAATTAGTTGCTGGAAGCTAAATCATTTGTAAATATTTAAGCAACAAATGTGTAGTCATATGAATGAAAAAAGAAACAAAATGACTGAATTGAATTATAATCTATTTTTCAGTTTAAACAGTCATAAAATATGCATGAGGTAAATACAAAGAGAACAGCCAGCTTAAGTTTCTAAACTCCAAGAATCCGTTCCTAAACAGAAATTAGACATGAGTAAATCTTATTGAGAATAATAACCAGAAGATTGAATCAACTTTAGCATCTTAATTAACGGTTTTAGTCGTAAAACCGATTAAATAAATTATACACACGGAAACAGAAACGTACATACAAACATATGAACATATGTGCATGCATAGATACAGGAATACATAATATGTATGTGTGTGTGTGCGTGTGCGTGTGATTATATGTGTGTGTGTGATTATATATATGTGTGTGTGTGTGTAAATATCATTGAATGTGTGAAAATATTTAAGCTTGGTAATCAGCATTTATTTAATATTTGCGTATAAATATGTAATGTGTGGACAAAGTCCATAAGTATAGGTGTATGTGAATACACTCCTCTCTGTTCATAGATGTTTGAATATGTTTCCTAGAAATTAAATAGACACACTTTCACGCGAACACAAAAACAGACAAACTCATACACGCACACTCACCCATATATATATATATGTGTGTGTGTACATAGACTTACAGAGTGAGAGAGAAAGACAGATACAGAAAACCGACAAACCAACGATATTGAGAAAGATGGTAATATTCAAACATGAGATAAAATTATCTATATCAAATGTTTCTCAGAGACAACTATATGAAAAAATTCGATTAGCTCTGTGTTTGTTGATATGTTTGTGTGTTTAACAAGCTTTATAGAAACGAAAGCTTTTTGACGATTTATTATGTGTTTGTACATTTATGCATGGGCATGCATGTGGCAACGTCTCCTATATAAGAATAGTATTTCACTTTGTCTTTTTAGAAATTTGGTTCAACATTTTGGCATAATGTCATCAATGTTTGGAGAAGGGATGGTAAATGTCGATTATATGACCCACTGCTCAAATGGTATTTATTTTATCGACACCAAAGTTATAAAAGTCAAAGTCGATCTAGGCAGAATTGGAAATCAGAAGGTAAAAATGGTCAAAATATCTTTAAGCACTGTGCCCGGTGTGCTAACTAATGTAAAACCTCGCCGCCTTGGTTCGGAATGATATACGCTAATAGTATTTGAGTAGTGATTACAACATTCATCAACTTTTGTTCTCTATAAAAATGCCCATTGGTTGTGTGTGAGAGAGAGAGAAGGGGTACCTAAAAGTAACCGGAAACGTTCTCTGATTGAAAATCATGTTGTAGTTCGGGCTTCCGCCGCTAGAAGCCACTTGATGCGGCACTCAGGCATGTCTGCCGACCGATGTCGTCCTCTGTAATCGGGCTGCAACGTGGTGCATGTTTGTTTTGCAGTGCTTTTTCCATGTTTGTTGATTTCTGCGATGGCTGAATCGAAGAACAGCACGCTTCTGTGAAATTCTGTACTCTGCTGGGGAAAAAGGCGTCCGAAATAGTTGACGTACTTCAAACAACTTACAAAGGCGCTGCCCTTAGCAAAAGACAAGTTTACGAGTGGTTCCCAGACTTTAGGAATGGTCACTTGTCGCATGAAGACCAACCGAAGAAATGAAAACATCATGAAAATGCATGAACTGATCTTGAAGGACAGTTACCGAACAACTTGTAGATATGACTACTGTATCCTACAGCTCCTGCCAACGAATTTTGAGCGAGTATTTGTCCGAAAAATTGTGCCTCAGTTGCTCACAGAATTTGAAGAGCAGTCACGACTGGATGCTTGACGTGAACTGATAGAATAGTCGGAAGCTGATCCGGACATTGTTTCGAAGGTCGTTTCTGGTGATGACACCTGAACCTACGGAATATGCGGATGTAGAAGAGGTGTAAAAACAAAAGACGACGGAGAGTTTAACGACATCACTTCGCAAGAATTCCACAGCTCCTTCCAATAGTTTAAAACGCCATCTGGACCGATGCATTGCTTCAAATGGAGAATACTTTGAACGTGATAAAATTGTAAACGTAAAAATAACTGAATAAAGTAATATTGCAAATGTCCGGTTTCATTTAGCGTCACCTTCTTATACATGCATACATACATACATACATACATACATACATACATACATATATATAT
>NC_068982.1:20910606-20912301 GCF_001194135.2 Octopus bimaculoides
TATAAACAACGCAATATTATCTCCTCAAAAGGTATTAAGTACTACGCGATAGGATGTAAACAGCAACATTTGGTGTTTACATAGTCAGTGTAAATTGAACCATATCAACAGAGTGGAGTTTTACTCAAATTATGCTATGCATATTTCCATTGTATTGCTTTTAATTGTTCATCAACCTATTACATAATATGTATTACATACCCATAAATATTTTGAAAAATCACAAAAGCCAGACTGTGGTAACATTCCACACTATTCTTATTCTGCTATATATGAATAGTGATAGTAATTTTGTCTGTTCTCGTTAAAGTAAAGGGATGATGTCATGTTCACATTGGAGCAAATTTATCATAGTTTTAAGAGAGATTCAGTACACCGTGTTTAAATTTGTAAACACAAAATATAAACATATATAAGACTGTTGCATGCATTGATAAATGAAGAGTTTTGCAAAAATCTAGGCTCCACGAACTCCTTCAGGAAGCTTCGAGACTACTCTGCTGGAATTTTCTACATTTTCAAAAATATTTTGTTCCTGTCGACAGATAATGTAACCAGTCCTCTGTAGCGCAATTTGCCTTAAAAAGATATTGGATATATCCTATAACACTACAAAACTTCATTGGCATATAAAAATACAATTTGCCTCAACAATCTTGTTCTCTACCTCTATTTAAAGGACGTCTGTTGTAAATCATGCTCTATATAACTGAAAAGAAAAAAAATCTGTACGATCACGTAAAATCGTCGCATATAAAATTTCGGAAAATGTGAAGCAATAAAGATATTCTCGCATTATTTTGATAACTAAGAATGGATTGCATCACAAAAAAAAAAAAAATAAAATAAAATTGCTCTCAGTGATTTTATATGATGACATTTGAATATATGAAGGAAATGAAACACATAATTAGATTAGGAAATAAAAATAGGCTGCTATTCATGGATGAACTTGCATTTTAGCGATATAACACGAGATACTGTAAAAATTATCTATGTAATTAAAGGATTGACAAAAGTCATGTGCATCGTATATCATTTGTCTAACGCTAATTTCACTGTAAATATGTGTGTGTGTGAGAGAGAGAGAGAGGGAGGGAGAGAGAGAGAGCGAGAGAGAGAGAGGGAGGGAGTTTGAGTATTTGTGTGTGTTATTCTGCATTAATGGAGCATCTGTATATATTTATATATATATATATATATATATATATATACATATATATATATACATATATAAACACACATATGTGTGTGCAAGTTCGCGCGTGTGTGTGCAGATATATGTGTGGAGGCGCATCATTCAGTGGTTAAGGTGTAGGACACCTGACCTTGATTTTCTGCCTCTGATTCGTAGACAGGATAGACGCATTATGTTCCAGAGTAAAACGCCGCATTTTACGTTGCTCCGTTCCACTCAGGAGGCAAAAACAAGTCATTTTCGCCGGAACGGCGTTCCATCCAGAAGGGAGTATATGCACCTTGAAAACCAGCCCTCTGTATCTATGATTCGGAAAGGTTCCTAATACATATATATATATATATATATATATATATAAATACACATGTTTCAGAAATCAAAGTTATTTTCTTCCACACGTGTAGAAATATACGAAAACTAGAAGTTAAAAATGATCTAAGAATATAGGCGTTGAAGTGCCAGTGTGTTAAGAAGCTGACTTACGAACCACGTGGTTC
>NC_068982.1:20912657-20917446 GCF_001194135.2 Octopus bimaculoides
TATATATATATATATGTGTGTGTGTGTGTGTGTGTGTTTGTGTGTCTGTGTTTGTTTCCCGTCGTAAGTTAAGGCTGACACAGTTGACTGAAAAAATAGAAACAATCCATGATCTGAATATTTTCAGTCAAGTGTTTGTCGAGAATGAACACATGATTAAGTTTATAAAATTTTCTACGTTTCCGCCCCATCCGTGTGTTAATGTCACACGGCAGTATATTTTGCGCGTAAAAAGAAGGCCGACACGGTTGAGTGGACATGTTTAGTCATAATCAAGACACTCCAAATTTAATTTGTCTGGTGGGAGAGTGGACAGGAGTCGTTTGCATGTAGATCAGTAGATAAGGTTTAGGTTTTTAGTTGTGTAGATTCCTCAAGATAATTAACAGAATGAATTTTGTATGTGAATAGTTATTTCTGTACGTATTCTGTTAAGGTTTCTTAATTCTTGGTGTGTACTTTTATTTGAAAGTATTTTCTTAGTTTATCAGTGCTTCATCTGCGATATTCGCTGAACAGAGATAGATTGGAAAGATCTGGATTTTTTGAGACTTATTCTTTGCACGTGGCCCCTTGGGCGAGTGTCTTCTACTATAGCCTCGGGTGGACCAAAGCCTTGTGAGTGGATTTAGTAGGCGAAAACTGAAAGAAGCCTGCCGTATGTGTGCATATACATGTGTGTGTGTATGTGCGCTTGTGTTTGTCTCCCCCACCATCGATTGACGATCGATGTTGGTGTGTTTATGGCCCCGTAACATAGTGGTTGCGACAAAAGAAACCGATATGATAAGTACTAGGCTTACAAAGAATAACTCATAGGGTCGCTTTATTCGACGAAAGTTGGTGCTCCAGCATAGCTTCAGTTTAATGACTGAAACAAATAAAAGAATAAAATATGTCTATGTGACCACTCAGTCGAATCTGTCTCGTATTGGAGTCACGTATTTCTTGTCGGTGAATGGTCCTTCTGTTTCTTAGAGTAAGGTTTGTTTGACCTATGTAATCTTCAATATGCCGGTCCCGTAATTGGGGCGGCCATATTTTTTGACTGCTATAGGAATTGTGGAAGGTAATGTTACACAGGCTGGAAATGATTTGAGGGACTTTGATTGTCTTTTACCTTAGATTTTTTTTTTTGTATATTTCGTATGTTGGTTTCATACTTTGGTCTTGTTTTGGTAGTGTGTTGTTCTGGTGGATAATATTGCAAACCTCTGCGTTTCTTTGATTCTGTGTCGTAATAAAAGGTAGATTATTGGATGTATCTAGATAGTTTTTCATTTTTTTTATTATTTGTTCCATATTTATTGCTTTGGCACGTTCTATTCCCTCGTTTATTAGCATTAATAGATGTTATATTTTAAGTAGTATTTGTTTTAGTTCCTGGTGTCTTGTATTGGGAGTTTCAGGGTTTGAGACAATTGTGCAGATTCTTCTAGATAGATTAAATGGGATATTGTTCTTCTAGTATTTGTGATGGCATAAGGAGAATAATAAGTATTGTTTAGAATATGTTTGTTTGTAGTGAATATCTGTTTCAATGGTTTTATCTCTTATGATTATTGTATCCAGGAATAGTAGTTGAGTTTTACTGTATTCCATGGTAGTATAATGTCCCATTCATTTCGACATTTATTGGGCTTGATCTTAGGGTGTGGAGGTTCTTTATAAGAGAAGGTAGAAATAAAACTACAAAATGTATATAAAGCCTTTAGTAGGCTTGTAAATCTTCCTGTTTCTTACAATTGAATCGTCCCTGGTTTCTCTATCGTACACTTTCTCTGTGAGGTCTAGTTTTCTACAGAACTGTGAAATGTCGTTCTCTATTTCACTGGAGTTAGTGTGCTGCGGATATGGAGTAAATTTTAGGCTTTTTGACTAAATTTTAATTTCTTCCACAGAGAATGTTTTTTTTCGATATGTTAATTATCTTCGGTTTCTCTCTTCCGGTTTGTACCATCCGGTGTCGGGAACTCTGTCGGTTGGACCTAAAATTGACTTTTCAAAGGTTTCCTTCAATTACTATTTATATAGTCGAGGACATTTTCTCTCTTAACTTATGGTCTTTCGTATTGATTTGTTGTTCTATATTGTCCATGTTTCTTCTTGTAATTGTCTTTAAGTTGATATATGTTTATCCATTGTGCCTGTCTTTGGTTTTGAGGAAAGTTTAGTCCAGACAGAGAGAAAACTTTGATTGTTTTAAATGGATTATTTTGTTGTCGAATTAGTTTTGAATTGTCCTTATGGAATTGGTGATTATATTCTCCATATTTGGGTGTTAGATTAATCAGTTGCGAATGGGGTTTGTTTATTTTAACTTTTTTAGGAATGGGTTTTCGGTATAGTACTCGTTTTTAAAATGAGATTCATAATTAAAATGGGATTCATGAGAACTTCTCTCCCAACGTTGAAGAAATGATAATTCCTCGTGTCCACATATTTCTTTCCAAATTTTAATATTGTTTTCTTGGCCTTGGTATGGCTTTTGATGTTTCTGTTTGCATTTGTGCATCAATCGTTTTAAATTTTTCTTCGTTCGAATTTGCTCTTAGCCGTAATAGCTGAGTTTACATTCTGAATTTGTCGAGAACCATCTTTTCCCAATGCTTCTGTTGTTATTCGGGTTCATTAGCGATAGGTTTTATTTCTAATTTTGGGGGGAGGATGATTAGCGTTGAACTGAGCGATTCCATTTTACACATCTTTCCGCTTTGCCATAATTTTTCATGATGTTCCAAACGGTAAATTTACGGGCTGTGAAGTTTTGATTCCAGATATGTTTGATAGTGTTTTCGATTGCAAAGCTCTCTCGTTGAAGGTTGATGTTATCTTCTTGTTCAGTTTTTGGATTTTGTTCCAGCTTCTGGAGCATCACTGTTTCTATAGTTTTACATAACTGGTTGAGGGTTTGGATGGAGGGATTTGATTATAACTAAACATGTCCACTCAACGGCGTCAGCCTTCATTTTTAATCAGAAAATATATTGTCAAGTGATTCTAACGCACGGACGTAGCGAGAAAGGTACAAAAGTTAGAACCTTAATCATGCGTTCATTCTCCACAACCGCGTGATGTTGAAATTCCAATGAAGGTGCCTTGGACCTAGGTTAGAAACCGGCTCTTTCTATATTTGCAAGAAATCTTTAAAGACAATGAATAAAAACATACATACGTTCTTACATACATAGGGACGTACTTGTAAAAACATATAATATGTATACATATATGAGGAAATTTAAATACTTCAAACCTAGGATTCTAGAAGCTTCAAAATTAAATTTTAGACAGACAATAATTAAAAATGAATGAAACCTATTGTATAGGCTTACACGCTATCTTATACACCCACGATTACATTGAAATCTTAAAGCTTGCAAGTGATTATTGAATAATAAAATGGACAGTATTTTAATGAATGCTACGATAAACCGAGCTTTACAAAGAATACTATATATATTGTCTAGCTACACGTTTGTTTATTAAATATATAGTTGCAAACTATAATGTAAACTCTATACTACTCGCTAACACTGTAGATTTATTATGTTGTTACTTCATACACGTAAATATACATATAAATACACACAGGGACTTCGCCGAACATGCGCCGATTGAGCAGTCTTCACTGAGGATGTTCTCAGTTATAGACGAAAATAGAACTAGTCTGAATGATCCTTGAAGTGGCCGTGGGTAGTTGCCCTACTGTCAGCATGTGTGTATAGTCTACGCGCTCTTCCTACAGCATGAAGAGGATTTTAACTCTTATCTCTAGCAATGTAGAGGATCCGGCATCCTATGTCACACTTAGTGACAAGTATATATACATACATATATATATATATATATATATATATATATATATATATATATATATGCATGTGTATAAATACATGGTCTTGACCTTATAAGAATGCATTGAGTCTGTAATTGAGTGTGTGTACTCGTATTCATACGGCTGTGTATGTGTGTGAGGTTGTCATTCTGTTAGTAGTTTTCTGTATCCAAGGAAATATTATTCGAGTATTCTAATGGTAATGTAATTCCTTGGTGTTTTATATTACTTGCTCATGTTTTGTAGCTGATATTATCTATTTGCCAAAACGTTGTTGTGACTTTTATATTGATTATACTTGATAAGTGCGGAAATTCGTTGAATATATATGTAACTACACTTACTAAATTCACTTCACGGGATTTCACTTTATTATTCATGAAACAGTGAAAGAAAATATCGTTTGTACTGTAGTAACACACACAAACACACGCACAGACATAAATATGTATAAATATATGTCTATATGTATATAATTACATTTGTCAGTTGGTGTATTCGTGTGCGTATTTATACATTTTTCTTGAAATTAGATACCCACCTACATCATCTATATGAATATATTCACTATAATTCACACTATATTATATTAACACCAAACATTCTATCAGAAATATGTATTTATTCGTATATATTCGTACACATGTAGAGAGACATCGAAATACTAAGAAATAGTATTTCTAATATATGTAGGCATACACGGACAAATATAGTCATATATTAACGTATATGTATGCATGTATGTATATATATATATATATACACACGCATGTGTATATATGTATATACATGAACACACACACTCATATCTATGCATGTATATATACACACATACATGCATATATATTCACATGCATGGTTACGTACATATACAAAAAAATTATATTCATGTAACTATATGTATATATATATATATATACACACGCATGTGTATATATGTATATACATGAACAC
>NC_068982.1:20917456-20921425 GCF_001194135.2 Octopus bimaculoides
GTGTGTGTGTGTGTGTGTGTGTGTGTGTGTGTGTATATATATATATATATATATATATATAGAGAGAGAGAGAGAGAGAGATTAAGAAACTCAATACAAGTTTGTTATATAATCATTGCTCTGACCGAATAAATTTCATTTAGTGCTGTATGCATTATCGCTAGAAACGTATCATAAAACGAGGTTTTCTTTTTCTCTGAATAATATTCTTTCCCATTCCACTTTATGTGTATTCAACTGATGATATGCGTTCTAGACTAATCCTTTCATACTATAAATCTGAAGTATCTTCTTGCCACATTACACATGCTAATGTATTGGTACTACTGTGCAGCTAATACAAATGTTGGAATTATCCGGAATAACATGATATATGCAATTTTGTTGGACTTTGATAATTTTCCGTCTTATATTTTCAGAAAAGTTTCACTACCAATTTTCCAATCGAAATTTGAATTGTGGAGCATTCTTCATACTAGATTGCTTAAGGCTTTCCATGTATCAATCAAGCATTAGCAACAATTTATTTTGTCTCGCTATATCAGATTTTGGTAAATAATACACTTTTGCTCCGAGATGCTAAATTGCTAATAGATATTGCATATATGTGTAATGGGAATGTTATGATTAAAGATATGTCATGCTTGTCATTATCTGACTCTACTAGTCTTCTTGCCGATTGGAAATAGTTTTATAAAGTAGGTGGTCAGTATACTCATTATTCATTATCAATTGGATATGACGAAAAGCTTTTAAAATATGCCAAGCCTTCTTACAACCACGCATTTCGACAATCAATAACTGATTTGCCTTTGAATTAATTACAATGAAAAATCCTTTCTATTTAATGATTAAATGTCGAATTATATCGATTAAGTACCATGAACCATGAATATTAATTTATCTATTTCAATTCGCTGAGTGTTTTCCAAACTAGCACGATAATGTTTGTTTAGATAATAAGAATTTTGACTCCCCTCACTTGTTTCAGTAAATAATCAAATATATTTCTCAAGTTGTGGTAAACAGAAAAATTATCACTTACGCAATCAGTTGTATGTTATTTGATGGTCTGTAATATATCACAAAAGATATCTTCAACGTGTGTTACATGCTATCCTAGTACTATATATTACGTTAAGCTTATACGTGCCATTGGTCTGCTTTCCATACTTCTATGACATTCTGTGTCATAAAATAAAGGGAATGATTTAGGGTGTCTAAGATGTTTCTAAAAGCAGTGTGTCCTGTTTCATTGGAACATGGGAAATGTGGATTGCAAGGTTTTATGCAAGTTAGTTTGAGGAATCTAATTGGAAAATATGATCACTTATTTGTTTCACTCTAAAAGTAATGAGCTATTTTCCTATAGTAATGTATCGATTATTTTCGACTCCAATTATTTCAGTGAACATATAAAATCGATTGACAATACATCTCTGCAATATTTATCCCGAAAATATATTTTTCGGTATGTAATAATCAACATATATCAAATATTCGATTAGTGGAAGTACGTGGCTTAATGATTACATTCCTGATTGTAAGGTTGTGGCTTCGGTTCCTGGAGCGGGCTACGAATTGATTTCTTCAGCAAAGCTCTTCATCTAACGTTGCTCCAGTCTACTGGGCTGGCAAAAATTAGTAATCCTGTGATGGACCGGCGTCCCGTCAGGAAACCTAGAACCGGCAGTTATGAGTCGGTATGCCTCGAAAAGGTAACGTTATCTTTACCCTTAAGAATTTTATTTCGTATTCATCCTTCGCTGCAATTTGAACCGTTTTTGTTATATCTTATTATTTTTAAATAATGGCAATATTTTAAAGAGAAAGATATCGGCGCAAGAGATTATTCCACCGAGGTCAACTTTGCCTTCCATCATTCCGGCGTCGATAAAATAAACACCACCTGAGTACTAGAGTCGTTGTAATAAGCTTATCCCCTCCTCCGGAATTCCTGGCCTTGTGACAAAATTTGAAATCAATATTTAAGAGAGAACTGAACTCGCTTATGTTACTATTTATTCTTATATAAATAACTTCTATCATTTATGATAGCAGATAATATAAAGATACAGGGCGAATTTATAAGTGTACTTGGATTTATCGCCTTACTTTCAGCTTTCAAGTGCTTTGATAATAAATTGTCTTAATATGTTATCAGTTTTCATATCTAGGTAGCATATGTATATATCTAGATTTTTCTAAACGACTATACTATTCTGCTATGAAAAATAATATTTTCGTCTGAAAACTACTAAAATTTATTTTGAGCGTAATATCAACTATAATTACCAAGCAATTATCAAAGACCTAGGGAAAGACAGACGTTACACTTAAGTATTTATTGTCAGTAATTTACCGAAAAATTTACTCTTTCTACAAATAGATTTTCATTGAACATCAATAACAGTATATGCAACACATACTGTATGTCTTCCTTAGAAATATGTAAGAATGTATTGGTCTATATGTTGGGGAATTACGGATATTAATATTCAGTTATTCTTAGAAAACAAAAAAAAACTCTTGCTGTTGTATTATTTTAAATTATTTGATCGTTTAAGAAAAAGGAAATTTCGAAATATATCTAGAAACAAACTGTTGGTGATCTCTGTCATAGATCAGTAGAAAGTTTATATATAATTTCAATTGCAATATTAGAATGATAATTTCCATGAATAAATGGTTGAAGCATATATGTCTCCTTCGCTTTATATATGTGAATATACATTTCGTAATTCAAAGGGGATATGAGAAAAACGATTGAATGCATTTACCTTGAATTCATTTATGAAATTGTGGCAATGTCCACCTTAAACATGATTATTTAAATATAAAACTAGAAATAATGTCTAAGTTCAAATCTCTAGACTGTAATGAAATGAGTTCTTTATTGTTAGCTATCTAAAACGTTTAAAAAGTATTTTTCTCACAGAATCAAGCATATTTCCTTCACTAATTTTACACATAAAGAATTATGATTGCATTGAGACTATATACTTGGCAACTGTATATAAGAAGTCGTTATAGGATTAAGTGAGCAATTAGTAGAGTCTATCACATATTGCAATTATATGACAATACCACTCTCCTACAAGCTAAGGAAATTAAATAACACTTTATAAGTTCATTAAACTCTATTAAGTGATGTGCGAAGATGTACGAAGGTAATTATTTTTAAACCCAATTTTCAGGAGGAATCCGCAAGATTCCTTGATGGATAGCAAAATCCAAATTTAGGGAATGACGATGTATATATTGTTTGCAATCAAATTCAATTAAATTTTCTTCCATCGTTAGTTTTCCCCAATCGATTTCTGCTATCAACAGCAGTTTGTCACAATATGACAGTAAACTAACTCTTACAATTGAACTTCTTATGGGAATAAAAGCCTGTAATTACTTTGAGACATGTGATGATGCCATTAAGGACTCAGATCAATGATAATGATCCTAGTTAATTTAATACCAACAATGCATGAAGCATTGCTGTTAGTTAATGCTATAATCATTTCATGTAGAATTATATTGATGCTAGCCCTGAAATATTGCCTTATAGCCACTAAAAATTTGATGCATCTAGGGTTGTAATTTAAACCAAATGTTCGGTGAAGTGAAGCCTAGATTTAAATCTGTTTTTATTGCATATTACAACACACACACACACACAGAGATACACACAAAAATACGCACACGCACATACGCATACACACAAATACACACACGCACACAGCATGCACACAGAGATAGGGCGGAATTTCTTCAGGTTCTGTCTTCGATATCCACTCATAAATTATTACTCGGCCCGATGCTATTGTAGACGTGTCCAAGCTGTCAAGCAGTGGGGCTAAACCAGAAACTATGTGGTTGGGAAGTAAATTTCATATCACACACCCTCGGCTTTGCATCCATATATACAAACATACATACATACATACACATATTTATATATATATATATATATAT
>NC_068982.1:20922063-20923624 GCF_001194135.2 Octopus bimaculoides
TATATATATATATGTATGTATATATATATATATATATATATTTACTTACACAAAAATCTATCTATCCGTAAATGTGCCTCTCTCTCTCTCTCTCTCTCTCTCTCTCTCTCTCTCTCTTTCTTTTCCCATCTTCGTATCAATATATTTATCTCTATATACATATTTGTGTGAGTGTCTTTGTCACTAAGCACCGCACCTACCACTGCTTGACAACTACTGTTATGTTGAGCACATTCATGTAACTTAGCGATCCTGTAAAAAAAAACATTCGATAAAAAAAAGTACTAGGCTCAAAAGTAAATAACAACTAAGGGCTATTAGTTCGACTATTATTCTTCCAGGCAGAACTTCAGCATGACTGCAGTGTAATGAATGAAACAAAGAAAATGCATAAAAATAAAGATGAAAGATATATTTATAAAATACATACATACATACATACATACATATATATGTATGTATGTGCTGCGTCGGTTCTGCACTGGAATAGATGTAACCGTTGCCCATATTACGAACGAAGGACCTGGACTTGCCCCAAACCATTACAAAGTGTGGTGACATGATCAAATAGCGAAAGTGGTACATTGGAAATTGTGTAAAAAGTTGGTCCTAGAGAGATGCACGATGTGGTATGAACCCAAACTACAGAGAGTGGTGAGTCCGAGACTAGTAAAATCATCTGGGCTTTCCCAATACAAACAGAATAGGTGTTAGAGCATAAAGACAGGAACTAGTTGTGGTCGACAAAATGCAGAACATATGCCATATAGTTTCTGTTGCATGTCACTTTGACCCACGAATAATCGAGAAGGAAGATGAGAATATAGATAAATACAACCCTCTTAAGTACGAAATAGCCAGGCTAAGGAAAAACAATAAGGTGAAATTATTGTTGGGTGGAAACAGTATCAGAAGGCATCAAGGGGAATATAAATTGGAATACAATGCTCTGTAGAACTATTACAAACGGTTTGCCTCCTTGGCATGGCCAGAATAATCAGGGAAGTACTAGATAACTGAAAGGAGTGGATAGTATGGTTCACTTTGCTGCATGTAGCAAACCCGCTAAGCATGTAAGATTCCAGGTGTTCCAACATAACCTGTGAGAAAGAGAAGTAATAATGCATGTATGTAATTTAGAAATGTTTCAATGCATCGCTACGCTCGTTTCCTCAAATCACATGTTTCTTATGACAATCGTTTGTATTCCTAGGAGGATTACAGCATAGTTCTTTATATTCTTAGACATCAAGTGGGTTGTAATTCATGTGTTCATCTTCTCGGGTGATATATATAATATGCTTGTGGAAATGAGTTGATGGTTTCTCAATTAAAATTTCAGTTCGTCGTCGAAGATTCCAGGAACTTCTAAAGTGAAACAATAACACTCAGCTATAAATGCATTGCTTCTTATAGTTGAAACAGCAATATGCTATTAACGCACATTACATAGTTTTTGTCCCGTGCTATTTAATTAGTATTTTATACATACATACATGCATACACACATACATACATATATATATATATATATATATATATATATATATATATATATATA
>NC_068982.1:20923873-20926403 GCF_001194135.2 Octopus bimaculoides
TATATATATATATATATATGCATATATAATATAGTTCTTCAACCACAAATATATAGGTTATTTAACTACTATATAAAAGGATATAAACATTTACAGAAAACTCAGTCGAGAATTAATTGAAGGGTAGGTAAGATTAAAGAGATTTGTATACAGTATCAGACACTATTTTGGGAATTCCACTCAATACTACTTACTTTGAAATCGGAAACGTTTAGTTTAAGAGGAATACATGAAGTATCCAATATTTTTCTTAATATTATTTTCTGGGGAAAGTAGTAATCTAAGTAGAAATGTGAATTTTGAAATAAAGGACACGGCTTGAAAATAAAATTCAATTTTAAGGAACCGATTAACACTTTCTTTCATCTATACACTGCTTTCTTTTAAATTAAGCTGTGAACATATTTGTTAATATATCTCAACTTTTGCGGCATTTTCTCTGTCTTTTCTTTCGGGGTTGAAATGCCGCTGGGGTCGACGTTACCTTTCATCATTTTGGTGTCGATATAATAAATAAAAATTGAGCATAGAGGCTGATTTAATCGACTCTGCTCCACAAAAAAACTGGCCTATTGCCAAAACTTTGAAACCAATATTATGTCAAACATTGGTCTTTTAATGATTCTAGAGGTCTTGGACGAAATACATATGAAAACAATTCTATTAAGAGGTAATAAATCAACGCATGGCAAAATATATGAAGTTGAGTATTTGTGGACATTGATTCAAATGAAACAACAATAAATTATGCGACAAGGTTTCTATGAAATTTTGAATTCTTTTCTATTTCCCTTGGGAATATATATTGCAGCGGGCTATTATATTTTGATGATTTTATAGAAGCGCATGTCAGTAGGGAATGAGGCACAATTACACAAAAGCAACACGGTAAGGGTAATAAATGAAGTTATAAAGGATCTGGAGAAATTTGAAATTGATAAGTATTATTACGGTAAAATAGATAACCAATAGATTCCCGTAGTCACTTAGTCGACGCGGTATGAAGTCGTGGTATTATGAAGAGGTATTGCATAACCATGGCAATCGTAGTGCGTTTACGTTGAACTACAGTGAGGTAGTTGATGGATCATCTGATTTCATCACACCTGAATTGACGCCTAAGAGCCGAGTAGCTATTGAAAGTTAAAACACTTGGTTTCCTTCGCATGCATAATCAGCGAGACACAGTTTTAGCTTGACAATGCGCCTTAAATACTTCAGTATATTTTCTTTATACCCACATTTACCCACAATCTATGAGTGGTGAGCTGGCTGAATAATTAGCACGCCGGGCAAAATGCTTAGCTGCATTTCGCTTGTTTTTAAAATTCTTCCGAGATCGACTTTGCATTTCATCAGTCCGGCAGCGATACAATATATGCCAGTTTAACACTGGGGTCGATATAACTAATTTGAGCCATTCCTCGAACGTTGTACCAAAGTTTAAAATTAATATATGGTGGACCGAAGGTTTTGAAAATGAAAATTGTCCACGATGACCTAGAATGGGATTGAATCCCGATCCTTTTCTTTGCGAACTAACGTTCATAATCGACAGTGTGTACAACTGTATTCTAGCCACAATTGTACATACAGGGTGGCCGAAAAGTAGGTTTACAGTTATCATGTAGGCACTTTACATTTCTTTTAAAATATTTTAATGAATTTAAATTTTTATCTTACAATCATTGTTTATGTACATCTTAAAGAATGTTTAATCTCTTAGATGCTCAAAATGCCCCCCTTTAACATTGCAACATACTTCAAACCTCTTCAGAACACTTTAGCACACACTACGGCACGAATGCCGATCTCCATCAATTTCAGTGATTGCGTCAGAAATGTAATCTTTTAATTCATCTACCCTTTAGGGATTTTTCTCATAAAGCCTGTTCCTTATAACATTCTTCAAAAAGAAATCCATTGGTGTCAGATCAGGTGAACGTGGTGGCCATTCGATGCTACCCCGTCTGCCAAACCAACGCTGTGGAACGACTTGGTTCAGGTAGTCTCTTACTGTCAACACATAATGTGGAGATGCCCCATCTTGCTGAATAATGGTTTCATATTTTTTTTTTATAATTAACATCTAATCTGTTAATATATGAATGTGAAAAAGATAGTTGAATTACTGTAAACCTACATTTGGGCCACCCTGTATAAATAATGCATCACTTTCACTGGAAGACAAAAACTATAATATGCACTCCATTTAAATTAATACAAAGAAGTACAAACAGAGAAAGAGGCACATACATATTATGCAAATGTGGCATAGTTGTGATGGTACGTTTCACGCGACATGCGATAAAACAAGACTGAATCAGTGTTAGAATTGTAGCTAAGCAAATCGAAAAAAACATTCAATGCTAAATTTAATTCTATCACAATAATCGAGAAATACATATCGAAACCCGTGTATATGCACATGAATTTCAAGCTGATAAACACAAACATACACACATACACACACACACACACACACACACACACACACACACACACACACACACACACACACACACACACA
>NC_068982.1:20928393-20929972 GCF_001194135.2 Octopus bimaculoides
TATATATATATATATATATATATATAGAGAGAGAGAGAGAGAGAGAGAGAGAGAGATATTCGACACTGAGGCACAGTGATAATCTGCATTTTCTTTTCAGAATTCTGTGAACAAAGTTTCTTTGTACTTGGTGGAAATTAATTATTTACATGCGTGCTTAGAGCAATGTAGTTATTTAGATTATATATACATCCACTGAGTTCCTGAAGTTAGATATAATTCTCATAACCTACGTACAATTTGTAATTAAATTCGTAAACTCTGGCACAATTTGTTATATTCGTGTGGAGAAGCATACTTAGAAGTCGTGTATTCACTTTTAAACACAGAAAGACATATGTTCCCACTTTATAATAGAAGAAACTTGTTTAGAATGCTTTGTTATGGCATGTTGATTCTCGAATGGTTCAATGGAATACTATATAAGCCATTAAAATGTTATTTCAATCCATTATTAATTCTGCAATTGTCTAATCGCAGAGTTGCAAAATATATCAAACTTTTGAGGAACAATTTCCTTGAAGCTTGCAAATTCAGTTACCAATAAAATTGCAAACAGGAAGAGAAATTATATTCTTTTGTCAGAAAAGCGTTTCGCAAGCTTGATACTTACCTAACTGACTAAATCTTTAGAGCGATTAAAGTTTACCAGAACACTATGTCTGTTGTTAATGCTG
This sequence comes from Octopus bimaculoides, assembly GCF_001194135.2. Lineage (NCBI taxonomy): Eukaryota > Metazoa > Mollusca > Cephalopoda > Octopoda > Octopodidae > Octopus > Octopus bimaculoides. The sequence continues at coordinate 20,929,071 of NC_068982.1, forward strand.
TAACACTTAAGATCCATTCTATTATTAGGGAGGATAAATTTATAGTAACTTACGCAAAATATTTGAATACATTTAATCTGCATTATATATAAAAATATTGATTCGTCTCTTTGATCATGTAGCTGGTCGTGCAGTTTTTATAGTTCTAAATCATTAAACTCACTTTCGCTAATAACTTTTAAATTAATGTAAATCGAGGATGAATATAATGCCGTAAAAATATAGAAATGTTATACTAGGAGTAGAATGTTGTAATACTTGGAGTGGAAGATAGGAATTCCCATGTAAATACAATAACGTTTCATGTAATTTTCGGTAGAAATATAATTTGTTCTTATATAATTTTAACTTACTTAAATTATTATACGAACTTGCGTATCAGTTGTAATTCGTTGACATATTTCAATGATTTATTATAAGTTATCAATATCTATAAAACACAAGATGTGTGTGTGTGTGTGTACGTGATGTGGGTTATGCACGTCCACAAATTAGCACGCATGTCGCTCCAATTTTAGGAGGACATTGTTCATGACCCTATCTGTGTTTTAGTCGACATTTTCTCACAGAGGCACCCGCGTATAGCTGTAAAAATCGATAAACCTTTACCAATTTTGAAGTTTGTTGACATGGCGAAGTCAAATCTGTGCGTACGCGCGTGAAGGAGAGAGAGAGCAAGAGAGAGAGAAAGAAAGAAAGAGAGGGTTAAAGAAAGAAAGAGAGAGAAAGAAAGAAAGAGAGAGAGAAAGAAAAAAGGGAGAAAGAAAGAAATAGTGTGTTTGTGACAAGAGGAGAAACAGAGTGTTTGCCAAGCATCCAAAAGAAAAAAAAGAAAAAAGTGGAAGAGGGAAACAAAGCGGCTAAGGAAAAAAAAAAAAAATTCTCTCACCAAGACAGCGCCT
>NC_068982.1:20930661-20931375 GCF_001194135.2 Octopus bimaculoides
AAAAGGGCTTGGTAATTTTTCAGATTAACACCCGCACGATTTCCACTAGGGTGTTACGGTTAGGATTAGGATTTGGGTTAGGGTTACGGTTTTAGGGTCAGAGTTAGGGTTAGGGTTTAGGGTTAGGGCTAGAGTTAACATAGAAGGGACAGGCTCCTTATTTTTTGGTTAAGGTTGTTGGTAAGCTTTCCTAATTTACTCCAATCCAGATCCTCAATGCAAACCTTCAGATCAACCTTCTCCTATGCAGATCTCTAATGTAACATTTAAAAAAAGAGTCAATAAGTGAAAATAACCAATAAACTGATTCCTTATGGGATTTCCCAATCAAATTGCCAGCAAACCAATTTCAGCCAAACCGATTTCAACGGATTTCGCTCAAATCTGATGTCGCTGTTACTTATTTTGGTTTGAAATAGAGGACTTAATCATTTAATAATCCTGGCTTAATCCCGAGCAGCGCCGGGTTATACTGCTAGTGTATAATAAAGTTATCCGTAAACAATTTTGCAAATTCGGAATATTTTTTTTTTTAATGGGGAAGTAAGGGATTTCGAGTAATATCTCATGTGGGTGTTCCGTTATATACTCTCTTGCGTATATACATCAATATATGAATACTTTTATCTGAGGAAAAATTGACACGAAAAAAAGACAAATTTCTTTTCTACCTTTGATTTACACGCACATATATATACCTACATACATATATAT
>NC_068982.1:20931385-20939264 GCF_001194135.2 Octopus bimaculoides
TGTGTGTGTGTGTGTGTGTGTGTGTGTGTGTGTGTATATATAATACATATGTGTGACTGAGTATGCGTTCGTGCGTGTGTGTGTGTGTGTGTGTATCAAATCAAGGCAGATATCTTCAATATGTTTAGCTCATTTTTACTGGTTAGTGAAATAATAGTTTCCAGACTGGTGTGAAAATTGTGTTAATGACAACTAATGAATTTAACTGGCATTTACTATTTTCTTAGACATCTGTAAAGCAAAATTCAATCACCTAGCAGTAAAAGAAACATGTACTTATATATGATGTTGATGGCAAAAATTATATATTTGAGGAGTCGTAGGGATTCAGAAATGACATGGTTTTATGCTAACATAATCGATTTTGCAGACTGGTATGAACATTCCGATAAATAATTTCATTACGATCACAGTATCTCCGTTTATGGTAGAAATGCAAATTTGTTTTCAATACTCAAATGATGACTTGAATGAACGTATACATGGTACGTAACAGAAATACCTTTCTACGATGTTTTTTAAATTGCATATCAAATATTAGTTTTTGTAATTTTTAACAGGGAAATCAGAGTAAAATTGTGTATACTCTCAGTCTCATATCGATTGTAAGTATTTATATTTTAAGAATTAAGCATCAAATTTCCGTATTTTTGAACAGGCGAAAGTGTTTGAACACGGACATTTATCAGTGCTTGATACTCACAAAAAAAAAAAAGAAAATCCCACACTCCTGAATGCCTGTATGCGTGTGAATATATGTATAGTCATAACTGCTTGTGGTAATAAAGCAAATAATATTCACCATAAAATACATATTTGGTTCCCATTTGGAAACGTATGCTTTTAGGCCCGCACCATATGTAGCATATGAAATCTTTATACATATTGTACTAAACTTATCCCCACAATGATATTTTGATTTTCTTTCTTAGCAGAAAAAAAAAGAAGCAAAAAAAGAAAAAAATGCGCCTTGTAAAATAACATGTCAGATAAAATGCTTACATAATTTTTCTTGCATTTTTCCAAATACATTTGATGTGAGCGCACAATACGTTGCATATGAAGTCGTTAGAGACATTGTGCTAAGCTTTCAGAGCCTATTCAAGTAATGTTATTTCTTTTCCTTTTCATTACTAACCAAACTGTAGTTGCGATATAATTTATCGATAAATGGATTTCCACGTTGGCAAAATAGAATGAAAGAATAAAGTAATAATTTTTAGAAGAAAGGTGTTTATTACATTGAGTTCCAAAGGAAGCATTAGAAACCGAGAGAGACAGACAAACATTAAGAAATGTTCACCATCCTATTTCAAATTTCAGCATTTTATTTCAACTCTGTGACATTGGCAGTAAATTATATAACTTCAAGACATGATATTACAAGTATTTTCAATGTAATGATGTACACGTTATTCCTTGCAGTCTTGACATATAATACGATGATTGAGAATCAAATAAGAATTAGTAAAAAAGATATAATTAAAAAGAGAAAAGTAGGTTATAATGACTAAAGGAAAATAACTTCGGAAGAAATCGGATGCGTAAAATGAATAAAAAAATTACTATGGAAAGAGGTGAATCTAAACATGTAACATGATAAGCAACGGCTATTTCTGAAAGCAGGTTATTGATTCGTTCGTTTCATACATTGGCATCACAGAACATGTAATTCAATGTATGTTTATGTTACCATTAGAGTCGTCGAATTTCGCTGAATATTTATTTCATTAATATATTTTTATATTTTTTTGCATATTTATTTAACAGTGATTTCGTTATTGATTCATGAGTGAATACTTCATGCATAGACAGCCATACACATATTCCAATATACCAATATTAATTTGCATCTGTGTGAGAATTTTTATATTTGTTTTATGCTTTCGCATCGTGTTTCAGAAAATTGCATAAAAATTCTTGCACAAGCAATTGCACATAACATTTACTTATATCCTCTCGTCTCTCAGCATACATAAGTCTATCTTTCATGATCTTTCGTATACTCATATGCACATGAACATATATAAATGTGTGACAGTTAACAACAATGTTTTTTTTCCCGCTGTAAATGATTAATCAGATTGAAGAGTCGTGCGGATGCACCAGGTTTGGAAGATTGCGGTTATAATTGTTTTCATAAATACATGGCAGAATGATGTAAGAAAACTAGAGAAAAATCATTTTCAGTGGTAGGGTTGTCACGATTGTATAACCACAGCTTATTTAGTGGATGTTTCTTCCAATACAGTCCTGTAACACTGGAATCACATTATAGAGGAATTAATCCTATTTCAAGAACCAATTCTAAATCTACGAAATTTTAATCTTGCCACACCGATCCATTTTTCAAATGTATAAGAAAGGTGCCAGTGTATTACAGTGTACTACTTCCTAGGGAAACACTTATTCTCTACGGGTAACTCGTTGAGTGGTGTCTTTAGAAGGTACACATCATTTTTATATTCTTTTATATTGTGACGTAGCAGGCGAACTAACATAATTGTTCCCCAGCAACTGACACTGTTATTTAACATGCATATTTATATGTCAAAGTAGATCTTAAGGAATATACATGTCAAGTTCTTCCTCCTCAGATTCTCATATACAAAGCTACGAAAAACTAATCGTGTTGCAATGTCAGATTAAGTGGCAATTATCTCTCAGCGGGGTCTAGTCTAAATAGAATCCATATTGTTGTCTCCAGGAATCACACATGTATATAATGTATCAGTTTAGAAGACAAGTCGTCATTAGTATTAATACACAAGATTTAGTCCAGGTAAAATCTGTTGTACCTCCTAAATCTGTTTCTACTTTCCACGACAGCAGTATTATCGTTGGTAATCAAGGCGACCAGCGGGAAGAATCATTATCGCGAGCGGCAAAAGGCCGAGCGGCAAAAGGCCGAGCGGCATTTTCATAAGTTTATACCTTGATGTAGGCCTCCGTGTTGAGCCTGAGGACGTCTGGGAAGATGGATGGAGGTATTGACTTGATGTTTGATATTCATCATTCTCTGTACATTTCCTCAGTTTGTACTGTCCTCAGATTGAGACTCAGCTACTCTGAAGTGTTCGTATTGGAGCTACCCGCGCGAATGCCAAGCAGCACAGTGTGTCATTTCCAAATTTCAGGCAGGGTGAATTACGTCATGATGTCTGTTTCACAGACGGTGCGCTCTGGCCCTACTATGCTGTATAGTCGACAAAATATAAAACAAATAATGCGCATCCGCGAAATTAAATTATAAACTGGCGACAATTTGCCTATAGTACCCTGCATATTCACAACCAACACATATATTTATTCCACATAAATAGTCATGGTGAAAAGTACAAATTAATTCCCTCTTTACTATAAGTACTTAAAATAAAGTTATGCAGATTTCACATAATTGTACAACAATTATATATCGACAAATATCATATGTAAATGAAATCATTATGAAACACATCTGCTCAAGAACCAAGGCTATAAAACCAACAATTTACACAACTTATATTTTTGATATTTCATGCTCATTAATTTAACACAAGTAATGGATCACTGCTGTTATTAATCTCTTCTAAACATTAATCCCATGATATAGTACATATGAATGCATTAGGTATATCAAGGAGATTTACGAGTAGGCAAAACTGAATTTGAAAATGATTTTTAAATAATTGGTCAGCAGATTTTTTTTATATACTAACGAAACTAATTCCCAAGTATAGCAGACAGTTATAAAGTGGAGATATGATTGAAAGTCGCAGATTTCTCCACTCAATATTTAATGAGAATGACACGTAAATGTATATAACGTGGAAACAGATATTATTAGATTTGTCAGCAACAGTAAGTATACGAGAACTTTGTTATTCTCTTATACCTACTCATTCAGATTGATCTCAACAAAAGGATAAAACTTAGAAATTTTACATACAGAAATTGTGAGAAATAAACGGTTTCTTTATCAATAATAAATCCCCAAAGCAACTGAAATGGAAGCAGGAAAATTAATTTATAAACAATATAAACGAAATCAAATTGTAGAAATTTAAAAATACTTCAACAAATTACTCGTGATGAATTATGAGATCGATTCTTTAAAAAGATAATACCAGGCAATATACCAACCCAACGTTATCTTATCAAGAATGATCTAAACATTAATTACAAAGCAATGCAACATTAAACCCTTATGATTTCGACTGACAGTTATTAACAACGATGATTACAGTTCCTCAATAATAATGCTTTCTACTATAAGCACAAGTCTAAAATCGTTTAAGTGGGTGAGTTAAACGATTATATTGACTCCAGTGCTCAAATTATTCGTATTTTACCAGCACTTCAAAGTATGAATTTAGAAAGTCAACGTGGGTGGAATTTGAACTTAGTATTGACAGACGGATCATAAACGATACACATTTTGTCCAGGCGTGCTAGCGAATCTGCTAGATTGCCGCTTTTTTCTTTATGTCCTAATTTCCAGAATGCATTTGATTGCGTCCCTCCATCTTAAATGCTGAAAATATAAATCACTATTTGCAATTGATAAACTAACGCGTGATACGTCCAACATTTAGGAAATTACAAAGTCGAACTAAGTTACATCGATGCAAGTGCTCAACTAGTCCTTATTCTATCGACCTCCAAAGGATGAAAGGCGAAGTCGGCCCCAGCCGTTTCTGAACACAGAACTTATAAAAGAACTAAATCTCGCTAAGCATTTTGCCCGGTGTGCCAACGATTCTGCCACCCCACGGCCTTATTGAACTCATATATATTAAAGAGACACAAGATGTATATATATATATATATATATATATATATATATATATATATATATATATAACGCAGATCTTTTAACTTTCCAGCAGCATATGGTCAATGTAATGCTCAAATAGAAAGTATCATACTCTATTGTAAGACATTAAACTTCTCAGTAAGACCACGAATGTAATAAAAAATCACATTCGTGGTCCTACTGAGAAGTTTAACAATTATATCAAGGATTTATTTATTACTGCCACATATGTATTAGTGGTACATTACACTCAATAGTACGAACTTTATTGTTTATAAACAAATTATCTGCTATAAAATTGTAAACAATAAAATCTATATTGTTTGGAAAATGTTTGCCTGCCCGTACACCATTCATTTATTTTTTTTACATGAATTCATCACGATATGAATATATATATCGTATTAAACGAACGAACCAAAGTCAATGAAGAAGAGTTGCGAAATTATGAATTAATATATTAAGTTAGATTTAAAATACTAAATTACAAACTAGCAATGAAGAAGCGTAGCATTTATGTAAAAGAAGATAAGATATTAAAGCAGACCACTCAACGAGAAGAGTTAAGAGGAATGCTATTGAATATTCAGCCTATTGCTAAACGCTGCTGTAAAAGTGTGTGTATAAATTCAATGCCAACTGCTGGTGCTAACTACTTTATTTTTGAACTGAAATCAATAGAATAATTTAAAGAAAAATTACCCAGTGTCATTGGAACCCATTATCCGTAATTAGACATAAATATAATAATCCTGCTCATATTACTTAGAGAAATTTGATTAATAATGGCTTCAATTTGGGCACAAGGCCAGCAAATTCGAAGAAGGATGTAAGTAGCTTGCATAGACACCATTCCTCAACTGGCACTCATTTTATCCAGCCCGAAATAATGAAAGGCAAATTCGACCTGGGCAGAAGTGGAACTGAGAACGTGAAGGCAGACGAAATGCTGCTAAGTATTTTGCTCGGCGTGTTTCGGACTTTGCAAACTGACGCCTTGAATGAAGGTCATTAATATCTAGAGGAAAAGCAAATTCATTTATATATAAACACAAGAAAGTAGATGAAAACTGACGAACATAGTACGAAAACATGAAGGAAAATATTGGGTTGTCCGGAAAGTTCGTGCCGATATTTAAGGAAAGGAAAAGGTCAATAAATATTGCCGTTACAATTCTAATCAACCAAATATGAACCATTTTGTTGCACAATGCGTCTCTATATTTCCTTTAACTTGAAAATACCCTCTTCCCAGAACAGAGGTGGTTTCATGGCAAATAAATAGAAAGGTAAGATACTATAAATCGGCATGAACTTTCCGGACAACCCAATATAATGTGTTACATGTTTTAAGAAACTAAAATATGAACTTGATCCTAAAATACAATTAACATGTTAGAAAAAAATGATAATTAGCTTAACCATATTGCATCACCACCAGTACTTGCTATTAAAAGTTGTACGTGATAAAGGTTATGATGCCTTAATATTATAGAAAATTCTATCTTCTCAATTCTTTACATCATTCCTATTACATTTATCATATTTGTCACAGAAGAAAATGCTACGTCACATAAACTAGTGACATAGATATTGATTCATAACAACGCACAGGTAGTAATAACTGTTTAATCATGACTAACGACAATTATACTTTTAACTCGAACACGATTTTGAAACATCGCGTACCAGGTGCAACTTTTGTCTAAGCCTTATTCAATATATAACTGGCTCGTGCAATATAAAATAGATAACGAGTAACAACGAAAACGTTATCAGCACGACACTGAACAATTGCAAATACTGGAAGCATACTACTACTACTACTACTACTACTAATGATAATACTAATAATAATAATGATAATAATAATAATAATAATAATAATAATAATAATGATAATAATGATAATAATAATGATAATAATAATAATAATAATAATGATAATAATAATAATAATAATAATAATAATAATAATAATAATAATAATAATAATAATAATAATAATAATAATAATTAGAAGAAGAAGAAGAAGAAGAAGAAGAAGAAGAAGAAGAAGAAGAAGAAGAAGAAGAAGAAGAAGAAGAAGAAGAAGAAGAAGAAAAGTAATAATAATGATAATACCACTACAGCTGCTGCTACTAATATTATCAATGTAACTAATATTATCAATACTACTACTACTACTACTACTACTACTACTACTACTACTACTACTACTACAGTTCCTGGTGCTGCTGCTAGTGTTACTTTTCAACTACTAATATTGCTGCTAAGATAATAACAATAATAATAGTATTGATAAATATATAAAAAACATACAGGACTGCGAATGTTTAAATTGGGAACCTCATCTCTTAGAAAAACAATGTGTCAGTTCATTAATCCGGGTCTTTAATCATTTATCTAAAAATCTGCCACTTGAAATTGGATTAAAATAAAGCAGCAATTAACTTTCAATAGCTATACCTAGTTCTGTTGTTTTACACTTTTATATTTTCATTCTCTTATTTTCTGCACTTTTACTTCATTTCAGCTGGATGTTGAAATAGTTGTATCACATTTTATAGTAACTGATTCCTGTCCAAAGTAATTTAGCTTTCGTAGAAAACAAACCTGCTCAAAATAATAATGTGAACAAAAAAAACAACAAAAAAACACGATGCATTCCCAGCTCTCATTATACTGCACCTTCCACTTCAAACCGAACAAGGCTGTAATGGTTTCCGGGAATATTAATTTTACTTCCAAATATCTATTTTTATTATAGTTTTTTTTTTGCGGTTGTTTCTAAGATTCTACTTTAGTTATTTATTTACGTGTTTTTCTTCCTTCCTCTCAAAGATCATTAATGGTTAATTAATTTCATCACTAAAATTCCATACACCATTCTAACTTGCAATAGAATGAAACTACGTCTCTCGATGAATGGTCAGTTTATTTATCAATAATTTAGCAGAATCGGAAGAATGAATGCTTTGGAATTGCTAGCTGTATTTCCGCTTCAGAAAAGGATGGTACATGGATCTATTCACAATTGCTTTGAATTGATGCCTGGTGGTTTCGTATACATACATATATACA
>NC_068982.1:20939274-20943161 GCF_001194135.2 Octopus bimaculoides
ATATATACACAAGTATATATATATGTATATATATACATACATACACAAATATATATATATGTATATATATATATATACATACATACACACACACACACACATGTACACATACAAATATATGTCATGTATGAAAGTATGTGTCTGCCTTGGTGTGCGTGTGTGTGAGTGTGTGTCGTTCTCATTTTTAACTCGTAATACGACTTCAACATTTTATTATCGTTTCATCATTTTCATAACTAAGTTTATTTCTATTTTCTATTACTTCCACTATTGTTCCTGTTTTTCATTTCGTTTTCTATTTCCATCTCAGTTTTATTTTTATTATCTGATCAATAAACCAAGTGGAATAATTGATTGCATTTCATTCGATCCTTCATCCTTTTATGAATTTATTACTGCACATCAGTTTGACAAAACGCACTATCAGAATAAAGAGGAGAGGCAATTTCAAACATGATACATGTGAAAAAATTAGGTACACTGCAACTGAGACAATATAATGTTAGCAACGTTATCTGGAGAAGATGAAGTAATGCGCTCAATGCATTTGGGATTGAATTCACATCAATTAAGTGAACATGGTTTAATGAATATTCATTTCCGATGTCTGTGCTCACATATCCTGCCAGTGAAATTTGGAGCCTAAAGCTATGGAAATAGGTCTTCCTCATTCGATAACCGCTCTAGGTTTCAATTTTCCAAGTTACAGAACAATATTTAACTTCATTAGATATACTTAAATATTTCAGTTTGATAAAAATTATTTTGTACAGAAGCATCTAAATATGACTAAAATATTGCATCTCCGAGCGTCCCTTTTATTATGCTGATAGAAACGGCGTGTAAATGAAAGCGTCCGTTGCTTTACAATGTCAAGGACAATACGGAAAATTTAAACGTTTGATGAAAATTTTCGAAAATATATATTTAATAAAGCAGTGCCATGCTATTGTGAAAAAAATACATATGCCAGCATTAATGTAAGACTTAAAGACATGTACTGGCTAAAATAACGTGTGGAAATCGTATATACTAGCTGGGAAATCCCATGAATAATTATAAAAGTTATTGGAAACTAAATGTAGCATAAGCACAAGATATAAGGATGCGATAGAATAAATGCTACAACTACTACTTTATTCAATAACGCCTGTGACACTTATGTACTATAGTCCTTATCAAATTTTATCTACGGTTCTCTAATCTGGACTAACCTCTCCCACATCTTAATGATGAAATGTCATCGGCACTTCTCTAAATTTGTTCTTTTTGTTATTATTTTGCTGTAACTAAACTTAGTGTTCTAGGTTTGAGTGTTGACTCGACACAAACATCTTTTCACCTTTTCAGAGCGGTAGTCCAGATTCGTTCTGTCCTTATCGTGTGACCTGCCCAGCATGGAGACCACACTAGGAACCTGCGCTCTGCTGGTTTAGGTTCGCAGAGCCATTGAACGACAAATCCAGCGAGAACGTTACAAGAACTGTATCTCGTAGTAGAAGTATTATAGTAATACGTCGTTCCAGTGTCATAATATGATAATAATTATGTTTAGAGGTGTAGAAGTCATCGATGGCCATGAATTGCTCATTTACTACTGCGATCTCATTTTTATCTAAAGATACTTCGTTAAACGTATATGGGCATACTTTTCATTTTTATTACAAGAGTTAACTAATATTGTCTTATTAATTCATTCTGTAAAGTTAAATAAAATGCGTTTTAAAGTAACTGAGAACATATCCAAGATCTTTGAGCGCTTTCAATATATTATGAGACACATTCTTTACCACATATTACATTCAATATTAAATTGCTAGAAAAATATATTAATATCTCTTTGACTTGATACTTGCCAAGAAATGGATTTCAATTTCATTTTTTCATTTTTCTCTTCGGTATGAAAAATAAACTCAACTACTGAAACAATTCACAAGGAGATAGATAATTGCTGTTTCGTATGAGAAATATAAGTGAATAGTGCACTGCGTATTCAAATAGAAATAAATAAGAAATATTATACGGTAGTCGGCATTACACCACATGATATATTTCCCTGCAGCCGTTCATTGTTTATTGGAATCTGTAACGCTAAACCATACACGATTTAGTTGCCTTATTCAATAAGAAAAATATGAATAATCAAACGTAAACAATGGTATTATGTTATTATTTGCAAATACGATTAGGTAAAGTGCATTATAACTGTTTCCTATTAAAATTTTTCGATTCCGCTACATGTCATGCAATTATTGAACAGCACGCAATAGCATCATATCTTTGATGACAAAAATATACAGAAAATTATTAAGGATAGATACACGCGCATCGTTCATGAACATATACATGGAATTAAAGCTATCATCCGAAATGACATTAATATCCATAAATGTACAGCGCAGCTGCAGATTTATAACTGATAACGTTTCTAAGTAACAGCCCTTTTCGAATGGCAGGATGTAAAACATTATATATGCGCTCGTAATTTAATAATTGCATTTTTTAAAACATTACATTATAAAAACCGGTTCCAGAGCATTCAGCTGATATTTGCTGTATGCCATTCATCCACATTGAAGGGAATTTACTAGAGCGAAACCCATTTTATTCAAGTAGTCGTCGAGAATGTTCAGGTCGAGCTGATCATATGAGAAAATAATGTTATCCTAAGTACTGACAATCGTGTTTACAACACTCCTGCATCGGCAAGAGAGCGGAACGCAGAGGAAATCAGTGCACCGAAAATTTCCGACGACGACGACAACAACAACAACAACAACAGCAGCAGCAATAATAATAATAATAATAATAATAATAATAATAATAATAATAATAATAATAATAATAATAATAATAACAATAATAATAACATACAGAAAATTGCACTACTGGGTACTGCACACATCCTAAGCAAATCACTTTCAATACAGTAACCATAAGAGCACCACAGCAAACCACAGCACATACCCAAGGCGCACAGAGCTGCGCTCGGTAGTGAAGTGAAAGCACGTTATAAAAATAAAACTACTGAACAATAATAATAATAATTAAAAAAATTCACCTGTTACGGATATTCCCTCACGTTTACGTAAGCCCGCAGCCGCGTGGATGGAGTTAATAAAATAATGAAAGAATATGTTTAACCCAAACAAAATCGTACGCAGGCAATCTTATGAACGTCGTAAAAAAAGACATAAAATATCTCTTATATTTAGAAATATAGACAAAAAACCTGGTGGGCCTGAAAAGTCCATAAACTAAGTATGAAGGAGTAACGCTAAAGCTATGAAATGTTGCATGCATTAGCATAAGCACTTATTAATAACTTCATTTTTTTCAGAAAATCTAGCATCTGATTGTTCAAAGAACACTACAAATGTAACTATTAGCGACTGATCTTGAACGTGGTAGAATTTTGGTGCGTGGTGTTATGAAGACATTGAGTTAGGAAAATGCAAGTGGCTTTCTTGAACCATTCCTAACCCAAGATGTGTGTTGGGTTCATCAGTTTGAGCCAAAGACAAGAAGACAATCCTTGCAGTGGTAATATTTCTACACCCCTGCTAAATAGTAATTGAAGGTTTTTTTTTTTTTTTTTTTATCTGTAGAGAAGATGATGGCGTTAGTTCTTTGGAACACAAAGGGCATTGTGTTATTTGACTATCTTCAACAGGGTCTCAACATAATGTAGTCGTTTTATTATCATTATCTTATATTTACTTTGTATCATATTATACTAATTTATCGTGCAAGTACTTATTTATTTTTCTATGTGTGACTGTGGACTTTCATGGATTAGTTGATGAACTTTGGTTCTTTTCTCTAAAACTAAATATTTACATTTTATACTGTGAAACTTAATTTAATTCTAATTTTTAATAAATTGA
>NC_068982.1:20944146-20948630 GCF_001194135.2 Octopus bimaculoides
AATATATTATTTTGCTTAAAAGAGTTCCAACACTGTCTGTTTTTTATGTTTTATTTATATTCCTGCAGAACTAATGTGGGGTATAGAATATGGAATATACAATATATAATATGATATACAATATACAATATAAAATAAAATAAAATAAAAATGGATGGCACCATGAAAGAAAGTATTGAATGTAGATGAAATATTGAGTGTTCAATATAAAGGATCAAATATATAAATATATAAATATAAATATATATATATATAAAGGCGACTCGAGTTTCAGGGCTATTTCCCTTCGTCATGGCCGGTATGACAGACTTTAACAGACTATATATGGGGAGAGAGAGAGATACACACACACACACATATATGTGTATGTACGTAAGCAAAAATATATAGTTATACGCCTGTACGTATGAGTGTCTGAACTCTCACGCTCTCATTTACTTCATATCGATTAAGTTGTGCAATAATGAGCTGTTGTCTTTAGTCAAAATAAGATGTTTGCTCGGCTAGAGACGCCTGATCATAGATATAGACTAGTGCACAGTTGGCGTTTTTTCTTCAGATAAAGTCTATCTATTAATGACTTAAGTTTTGGAGAATTTTCTTTCCCGAGAGTATCTCTATCTTCATTTGTAGTTAATAACATCTGCCACCAATCAATGGGTGTGACATTCCTGGATGCGGTGTTCATTTCAGCAATGCAAGACTTTATCGACTGTGTATCTGAACATAAGCATATTCTTCATAACTGGGCAAATTAAAGTTATTTATTATAATGACCACCTTGACATATCTCTCTTTGCTTCTTTGGGTTTCTTTAAAATATATGTGTGATGTGTGTAGGTGTCTGCGTAAATATGCACGCGTTTATGGAGTTACGGGTGTAAGTATGCACATATGTATGGATAAATGTACGTATGCTTACAATCATGTGTACGCATGTGTGTATGCTTGTGTGTCTGTCATTCACCACTACTTGATAACCGGTGTTGGTGTGTTTACATTCCCCGTAAGATAACTATTTGGCAAAAGAGATCGAAAGAATAAGTAACAGGTTGCAAAAAATATAAGTGGTGGTCTCGATTAGTTTCACTAAAATTCTTCAAAACAACGATTCAGGGAGGTCTGAGTTTGATGACTGAAGCAGTTAAAAAAGTTAAATGAAACATATACACATACATATATATATATATATATATATGTATGTGTGTGTGTGTGTGTGTGTGTGCATAAAATCTGGGAAACATCTATACACGCCTTTATACATTTACATACTTGTATATAAGTGCACTGATAAATGTGTTAAGTACATTTTGCATGAACTCTTTGCTCTATCAATCTAAGGAAAGTACCTCAGTTTGAAAGTACATTCATCTTAGGCATTTAGTTATATGCGCTCGACAGTTTATTCAGGTGTTTTATATTTCTTTTTTATTTTGCCGCCTTTGAAGAAGTGTTATTCGCTTTTCGATATTAGAATGGCTGTTTTGAGATAATCTATACGTAGGTATATTCACAATGGTTGTTCAATTCCCTTGAAAAGACATATTTAGAATCATGCGTTTATTCACATGATCTGCATCCACTGTATACATTCAGTGAATTACAGCTTAATTTACTAGTTGATTTTTAAGAATACATGTTTGAATACAATGGCAATTCGTTTGAGTGCCTCCGACTCATTGTCATAAATATCAGTCACATAACAACAGATAATGTCACAATAGCATACTATTTGAACTTGTGTTATTCGCCAATAACGAAAAGAAGAAAAAAAAGAAGGGAATAGCCACTTCGTAGTTATCACATATTCAAACGATGCTAATATTGTAATAATGGAAGCGAAGAACATTAATATGTTTCTCCAACAAGGACATGAGATTGACAATCGTGGTATTCCAAAATGAAGACAGTGTCAGGTGTGTAAATTCAGCTCTTTGTACAAGCAAAATTGAAATCTATACAGTTCACCACATACGATTGTATCCAAAAATAAGACAAATCGGGGTGAATATTATATCGTATATATTGTTCTGCTTTGATTTAATATGCTGCAAATCTCATTTTGATTATTATTTGAACATTATTCACCAATTGTTGCATTATATCTATTCAACATATTTACCGTCTCAATTAATTGGAGCCGCATCTTTTCCAAATTAGGGATTGTTTTCTTTAATTTAATGTAACTATCACTACTTCTTCAGCAAGGTTTTAGAAATACAGTTGAACATTACTATGAAATAGCAGTAATAATCCAGAGAGAGAGAAGAAAACTGAACAACTACAACGATTTGAAGAGGGTAAATGAGAAGATCGTGGACGATGAGGAGAGAAAACGCGATGCCAATAGCAATTGGAACATTTGGAAGTATCAGTACTCAACTACTAACATGGCTGAAAAAGACAGCTACAAAAATCAGCATTAGTTGGAACTGCAAAATTTCATCGCAGGGTTCTTGAAGCATGACCAGTAAACAAATGTCACCTTATTCTGCTGGCTGTGGACAGGTGACACTTTCAATCATACGCAGCAGAATAAACGGAGGGTTTTCATAAAATAATAATAATAATAATAATAATGATAATAATAATAATAATAATAACAATCCTTTCTACTATAGGCACAAGGCTTGACATTTGGGGGAAGGGGTAAGTCGTTTCGACTACATCGACCCCAGGGCGTAACTGGTACTTGCTTCGTCAAGCCCGAAAGTATGAAAGTCAAAGTCGACACATCTTTACATTAAAAATGGATGACATCGGCTCCAACCAGCAATCCACATCAACTGTAGACAATTAAGGAACAAACGGGTACTGCACTAGTACGTATTGGGTATTATTACTTTGCACATATCGCTCAAACGTCCCGTTGTTGGCGGAGCAGACGCAGCTATACAGTCAGGTCTAACCAAAAGAAGTTACGTTTTTTATTGTCAGTTGAATGAAGTTTCGAAATTATTCATAATTATCTAAGAGAGAGCCTAGTAAATGAACTGTCCTGTTCGTCCTCATCGGCTACTCTCAACATAGCTTCAGCATCATCACACATAAAACAAGATCATACATTTACAGGATGGAATAATTTAGCTACCATTTGCCATATCATCTATTGTTACAATACTGTCAATGTTCGGAAATATTCCAGATGCCAAACACCCAGCTTCTTACTTTTTTGATCTGAGACAGAAAGTGTGTCAAATTTACTCGTTACGATCGAACTCCTTCGCAATTATCACTCACGGCGTTCAGCGTAATCGGTGATATTTTTGAGCGGATGCTATTATCACACTACGCGGAGTATTCTTTCGAGATGGCATGACGAGATGAGCAACCTGAATTGTAAAATTATTTTCTGCGGTCCACCTAATGCCTAACAGCTTAGACCCTAATCCGGTTTGATGATCCTGGTACAAAACATATTGATCTGAGAGATGTTTAAAGGCGAAGAGATGTAGACATCCCTGTCCGTTCGAGATTTGAAGGGTACTTTACTTCTTGGTAATTAATGAGTCAGTATAAACAAACTGTTTTAGATCATTTCCCATTTTTTCACCAGTGTAGTCCAGTGTAGTTCAGAACCGAAACCATAAAGGATTACACAAAACCTTCTGATGACTAGATTCCTCATACTTCCATCACCTCTCACACCGTTTGTAGAATTGGTATCATAGTAAATAATCTTGATTTCCATGGACACACTTCCATAACGATGGAACCCAAATGAAGTTCCCAAGCATATGAACACAATGTTACGCATCAGTTTCTTCGTTCCAACGCAGTGGTTGTGAGCATCTGAAAATTGGACCGAATATTTGTTATGCGCAAGAATATAAGAAATAAAAAGTGGGATTATGTCCCCATGGAAGTCAAATAACAGCATTTTACATGATGATAATTGGCTGCCTTAACGTGCATACACTAAAGAGATGCAACATTACATCTTATCCAATCAATGAAATCGCGATAGAAACCGCTTGTGTAATGACGACCGACGTGTGTTTATGCTTGCCTTTAGAGATAAGCAAAATCATAGAAGCACACAGAGACATTTTTTTTATATACAGAGAGGCAAAAGTATGACGACAAGCAAGCATAAACGAAAGACAGAAATTCGCAAATATATGCGACTGGGATAAAATAATATTTATAGTCCATTCATACAACTTTCACTATTAATTCTAGTTGATGCATACAGACCAAAGCCTAAATATTTTATTGGTGTGAACCCTCCTTTATCTTTGAAAGAAATATTTGATTGGTACAAAAAATGAAATGATATGGAAAAGAAGAAAACTTACGGTCAGTTTGCAAGAGATACAAGCGCTAAGATTGATACAGAAGGCTGATTTCCGTTCATGTGGAGAAATGAATTGAAGATAGAAACAGAAGCACTTCTATCCGTAACACAAGACCAAGATATGCCGGAAATTCAATGTGAAGTGCAAAATTCATAAAACTGAGTGCGACGAATGTAAAATGGTTAG
>NC_068982.1:20948640-20955182 GCF_001194135.2 Octopus bimaculoides
AAATACTGCCCAAAATTTGCACAACGCTAATATTAAAGGTGACAATGTTTCAAGAACGATCCCTTTGGAGATTTGTTGAATTTACGTTCGATAATGATCAAGACATTGTATAACCAAATAACTGAAGGAGTTAGTGAGAACGAGTATAGCAAAATCCTGTGGAGTGCAATGATTCAATGCAATCCTCAGATTAAAAGCTGGAAAAATGACATTGTCGTGGTGATCACAAGAGAGAAAAGCAAAACATGCCAAATAGTTGAAATAGCATATTCTGGTGGCAACAGCTCTGGAGACACAGAAGGGTAAGAAAAAAATGAACAACTCAGGTGAATTGAAGAGGGAAATACGCAGGTTGTGGGCAATGAAGAAGGTGGACGATATACCAATAGGGATTTATGCTCTTGAAAGTATCAGTAACCAAATACCAACGTCACTCAAAATGATGAGAAAGAATTAGAGTTCTGTGTAGTGGTGTTCAAGTATGATTAGTAAACAAATGTCAACCTTATTTGGTTTGCTCTGGGCAGCTGACACGTTGAATTATACCCAGCAAAGTTAAGAGTTTCCATGAAATAGTGATGATGAGGATGGTGGTGATGATGATGATGATGATGATGATGATGATGATGATGATGATGATGATGATGATGATAATAATAATAATAATAATAATTATTATTATTATGATTATTATTATTATTATTATTATTACTTACAAATATGTATAACATACAGAAAATTGCACTACTGAGCAATGCACACATTCTAGGCAAAACACTTTCAAGACAGTAACCATAAGAGCATCACAGCAAACCACAGCACATACCCAAGGCACACAGAGCTGCGCTCGGTAGTGAAGTGAAAGCATGTTATAAAAATAAAACTACTGAACAATAATAATAATAATAATAATAATAATAATAATAATAATAATAATAATAATAATAATAATAATTATTATTATTATTATTATTATTATTATTATTATTATTATTATTATTTCTATAATAAAATTCAGAATCAATGTCCGATGAGTCAATGAAAGACATAAACATTATTTAGTTTTAAGTGTGATGTACTTTTTGCTTTTGCCAAGTTACAACTGCACACCGCCAGTTTAAATGATTCATGAAAGAAAGTATAAAATTCGTTAATAAATCGATTAAATAGAAATACTGAAAGATGATGCACAGCTTCTTGAAATATTATCAGTGAATATCAGCTTTTCAAAGTGAATATCAGCTTTTCTATGAAATTTAACGAGATACTTAAACGCACATAACAGAGTACTGCTTTGATTCGTTCTTTTCCTTATATGTGAAAGGACACGAATCCAGTGACCGGTCATTGTGGCAAAGAAATTGAAAAACTTTAACCAAAAAAGATCAACAACATTATAACCGCTGTCCACAGAAGGTGATGAAATGTTATTTCAAAAGAAAGACTTCTCGTTCTTTGTACGCGAATGCTTGGATGATAGTGCATTAAAAGAGGCGATCTTTGAAACCAAAAATATTCGTGAGAAATTTTGCAATAAAAAAATACATTTCGGCATATATATGAGTGTGTGTGTGTGTGTGTGTGTGTGTTTGTGCGTGCGCGCGCGTAAATATGTGTATGTGTGTTTGCGTGGGAGAGTATATACCGGTGTAAGTGGGTGGGTGACTGCATGTTATGAATGCATATAAATGTATATGCAATAGAGTACATACATGTACATACGAGCTGGCACAGACGTTAGCACGCCGGGCGAAATGCTTAGCAGTATTTCATCTGCGGCTAGGTTCTGAGTTCAAATTCCGCCGAGGTTGACATTGCCTTTCATCCTTTCGGGGTCGATTAAATAAGTACCAGTTACGCACTGGGGTCGATATAATCGACTTAATCGATTTGTCTGTGCTTGTTTGTCCCCTCTGTGTGTAGCCCCTTGTGGGTAGTAAAGAAATAACACGTACACAAATATGTGTGTATATATATATATATATATATATATAATATTGGTGGCTCATTCGCAATTCAACAACTTGAACTCAAATTTACATAAGTCACTAAAGTTTTAAAGGGTACAATGTTGCTGCAGCATTGTTAGGAATAGGAGACAAAACGACTCATTAGGCCCAAAAGCATTGTCTTGGTAAGCTGATAAAGGAGACAGAGTACTCTTGGTCGCAGATGTAGTCATGTCACATTATTTTGAATTGCGATGCAGACCTGGATAATCTTCGTCAGTGGCGATATATATTATATATACACTTTTATACTTTGATACTTTAATAGGTTTAGCCCTGTATTGGCCCACACCTTGCCTAACTTAATAGGACCATCTCGCAAATTCATTCAGATCAGGAATCGGATAATGTGCCCCACTCGAGGAGAGGGAGTTAGTGTTTACGGAGATATATCCGGGTGTAGGAGTTTAATTCGAGAAATTTTGAAGGAATTTCTCCAAAGACTTCTTGAACTTTTGGGTCTGATTCTGCTTTAATGTGTATTGTTAATGAGAGCCGGGCCAATTCAGGGGCAATAATTGTACCATATTGTTATGTGATGCGAGTATGATTTATGTTGTGGATAGATAGCACGGAGTCCAAGTCTTGGGTGTATCTTAAAAGCGATACCCACATAATTTGGGCAATGCTGATGAAATATTTTCCACATCATGCAGGTGATGTAGCGCTCACGGCGGCATTAATTGTCAAGGCCTGTTATGCCATATTTTTGTTTGTAATTAACCTTTGTTGTGCTTCAATTTTCAGGTTGTTTTGTGTCGTGTAGTGAAGCCACAGTGGATAATACTATTCAATGTGGAGTCAGACAAGAGTAGAGTAAAGAAGCATAAAGGTGTGGATATTTCGGGACTGGAAAGTTCTGAGAAACCAGGAAAAATTCTGCGAGCCTTTTCAAATGTGCTGTTTATATGAGCGGCCCTGGTTATGTTGTCTACAATTACTTCCAAATTACCTGATGTTGTTGGATGCCGTGACAGTTTCACCTGAAGGAAATTTAGTATGGGAGTTTCAGGGTATCTTTTTCCGAAGTGGATTAACTCACATTTGTCCTCGTTCAGCAGCATATTGTTCTTTTCTGTCCTTTGGTTATTGATGATGATCTTCATGCATTGTTGGAGGTTATACTTTTTGATTTGAGCAGCGCGATAGCCGTCGAATGTATATGTGTCTGTTGGCAATATTTGTATGATCATCAAGTTGTGTACCGGATTGCCCTTAATATAAATATATATATATCTAAAGAAAAAAGTTAATAAATTTTTCCCTTATGAGGTTTTTCACAATAACTACTTGATAAATTCTTATAAAGATTTTATCCTAATTTTAAATTATATATGTATATATATTGATAGAAAGGACAACAACAGAAAGAAAGAAACCTCGATATTATGTAAATAGAGGAATTAATCTGTAAAAATATGTGACACTTATTCGGTAACCATGATAAAACTCCGAGTTTCGGATACCAGGGTGGCATTTGTTGTGCTTCAATTTCACAGGAATTTTCATTGGCAGGATAACTGAAGAGATGTTGGCGTGGGTTCCCACCCTGGCATCCGAAGCTCGGAGTTTTATCATGGCTACCGAATAAGCGTCACATATTTTTACAGATATGTGTATATATATATATATATATATATATATATATATATATATAATGCATGCTAATGTAGCATACACTCGGGAATGGTGAACTTACGTAAATAAATTTGAAAGCAGTGTTGCACGATTCAGTATTGTATACGAAGCGAACTAGATGATAAGATGAAAAACAGAAGGAAATCCATCTTATATAGTTTTCTTCAGCAAATAGAACTCTGGTCACTTGATCCTTCACAGACCAAAGCAAAATTTTAATCAGTTACTAAGTTTTCACAACTTAGTAACTAATTAACAACTAATACAGCTTGTTATATATATATATATATATATATGTGTGTGTGTGTGTGTGTGTGTATGTATGCATGTATGTATGTATGTGTGTGTGCGTTTGTGTGTGTGTGTTTGTGTGTGTGGGTGTGTGTATGTGCGTATGTGTGTGTGTGTGTGTGTATGTGCGTATGTGTGTGTGTGTGTGTGTGTGTAGTTATTAATATTTAATATTTCAAATATGACATTCTGCGTCTGCGTTAATTAGTAAGAATGTTTCCAGTGATACTTGCTGCCCTCTATAATGCGTGCTCGGAGGACAAATAAATGATAATAATCAACCTTTCATCACAAGCTATATCTATTCTGAGTCTCTGGAAAATTGGTTTTAAAAGATTAGTAATGAAATATGAATTCTATTTGAGATATACATTAGAAAGCATTCTTATTTTCAATAACCAATGCGTTTGTAAAAACAGATTCTCCTATACACACACATGTACATACAGTCACACGAACACATGTTATCCGAGAGTTTCTGGTACTGCAACAGAAGCAGTGTGCGCGGCCAGTTTTTGCACTATGGGAAATTCAATGAATATTAACGTAAAAATCAGAAAGAAGGCACAGATTTGAGATTACCGGATATTTCTCTAATAAATTGAGCATAGTTTATGTCACTTGTTCTATGTTGTTTTCGAAGAAAATGTAAGCAATATTATCGCTGCAACGACGGTTCCGTCATTTGGCATATTATCATATTTTATCACAATACTTTGTGTTGTTTTCCGATCGCCTGTCCCAATACATTAAAGAAAAGAAAACTGATATCCCAAACGGCCGATGTCATATTTACATTTAAAATTTACCGCAGCTCATACTCTTTATATAATTTTATTTCCAATATGCTTGTGGACGGAAATCGTTTATAGTGCACCCTCCCAAAGGCATTAATTATTTATCAAGTAAAACAAATTCCTTCCATGACCAAAACATTTTTGGGGACGATCAGTACTGAATGATCATCAAGTTGTGTACCGGATTGGCCTGTTCTAAGTAATATATTCTAAACAGCAGCAGTATTTCAATCGCATATGTTATTGCGCTACACTGGTTTAACTTCATTTCTTTGTACTTCCAAAATATTTCTTTGAATGTTGGCAAATATACGTCGTTGCAAGAATGTCTAGGGAAAATATTACTGCGTCTGTCGTGATCGGTACACTTACGAATATTGGAACGCTGGTTCATGTAGTTACACGACCTGAAGGTACCACTAGACATAGCTCCGTTTAATTCTGTTTTACAATGGAAAATATTACACAGAAAACTCACATATGCACTGTATACACACACACACACACACACACACGCACACACCCACACACACACATATACATATATATATAAGTACATACAAATACAAGTATGTATGCGTGCATGCATGTATGTATGTACGTACATCTTACTATAATTGGCCTTATGTCCGTCCGTCCCGTTTGTCTATGACCTTTTGACGACCAAACGACCGGTCACACTTGCACGAAATTTAGCAGTCTTACTAGGGACGTCTCGAGAATGGTTCATATAATGTTTAAAAAAAATTATTGGAACTGCTTCGATTCGTACGAAACCAAGGAAGCCATTTCTTATACATAAATAGAAATACATAAAAGAAAATAATAATAAATTATACGGAAATCGGCCGCAGTAACAAAACAGAGACAAAATCCTAAAGGCGGTTATGACAGTCCAAGCAGTACTTTAAATTCTTCTATCATTATTATCTCTTAACAGTTCTGGGTCTTGATGTGTCGTGCGAAACAAAGTGTGTTAGAGACACACAGTGACACAGAGAGAGAGACACACACACAGAAAGACAGAGACAGAAAAACACTGAAACACAGGAACAGTGAAAAACACTGTGTGTGAGTGTGTGCGTATGTGTGTATGTGTGTGTGTATGCGTTTCTTTTAACCCCATCAACACATGTCTTCTACAACGATGTCAATTTGGTACAACAACCAGGACGAAAATAAATAGATAAAAACAGTAATGTTAATGACCATATGATTAACAAATTCCCAGGAGAAAGTCGACAATATCTAAGTCCGGACGCTATAATCGATGGAAATTATCACCAGTATCCACGGGATTTCCTTGACAACTTGAATCCGTCGGGACTACCTGTGCATAGGATCTCACTCAAAAAGTACTGTCCTATACAGCTCCTAGGAAATTTTTATTTTCACCTTGCCAATAGACATTGCAACAGAACAAGATACACCGTCACACAACTCAATTCTCACGTCATCGTGCTGGTGTCTTTGTGCCGAATCCGATGTTTACACACAGCCAGTTGTATATCGCTACGAGCAGAACAACAGACTCAGTTAATTCGAAAATTACTGTTGATCAAATACAAAAAAATCGTATGCAAGGAAGTTTTGTAAATAAAATATCATGAATATGTACTATGTAAGGCTGTACATAAGTATAAGCAAAAAACAAGCGTTATTTATATTTTGTTACATTCACCATGCCATATTTCAGTATAAATGCATTCATACTTACAGGTGTTATTATTTTCCACCCTCCTATCATTTACTATCGTAGATGGATAGGTTTGCAGGTATATATATATATATATATATATATATATAT
>NC_068982.1:20955674-20956494 GCF_001194135.2 Octopus bimaculoides
TATATATATATATATATATGTATATACATACATACATACATACATACATACGCGGATAACGACGTATAGGGGAAGGATATTCTGGTTATGTATACGATGAACTGGACCCAGCTGACTATATCATCAGCCCTAAGGATCATTTAGAAACCACACGTTGCACTAAACGTACGGTACATAATATAATCCGGATCCTCGCAAGGAGCAGGTCCCGCGTGAGGTGAATAATAAATAAATAAAAGACAACAGCTGGATAATATGTCAATCCATTTTTTATAGATTAATGGAGAATCTTGCATCATTAGAAATAAACGTTTCCATCAGGTGAATACATGAATCACAACATTCAAAAACACTTAAAGCTGTTGGCGCTTGAATGTTTTTCTATGCTGTGATTCGTGTATTTTCTGTTGTATTCTGCTCAGGAAACCGTTTTTTTTCTAATGTTGCAATTTCTTCATTAATGAATTAAAAACGTGTTGGAAACAGCTGTAGTGGATTGACACTTTACCCACTTGTTGTTTTATATATATATATATATGTATGTGTGTGCGTATAAAGAGAGAGAAAGTGAGAGAGAGAGAAAGATATGTATATGTATATATACATACACATATATGTGTGTGCATGCATGTATATACACATTCGTGTACGCATATATCCAGTACTATTCAAATATGTATATATAAGAAACAAACGCACACAAATACATCCTCTGAAGCCCACACGCAGAAGATATTTATAGATTCACAACCTGAAATATTAATAAATAACACATCATTATATTTATACCTTCCCTATTTCTATTGGTAATATATATATA
>NC_068982.1:20956680-20961038 GCF_001194135.2 Octopus bimaculoides
TATATATATATATATAGAATGTAAATATGAGTACATGCACGTTTATAAATTAGTGCGGGAAAATATGTTCATATAAGCCAGACACAGTCTCGCCCACACACACGCACTCTAGCACACACACACACACACACACACACACACACACACATACACACACACACATGTACACAGAGAGAGAGAGGTAGAGAAAGAAAAATCAGAGAGGCAAAGAGAAAGATAGAAAGAGATTTAAATATAAGCTGTGTTAGATCGCTTTTCAATTATATATTACTTCAGTGTGTGATTTATAAATATTTGCGTCATACGCACTCACACAGAAGTCTTTATATACACTCTAATAAACATACACAAGGACACATCTATTCATAAATGGATTTTAAAATGGATTTTGTGTAAATCTTCGTAAAGTTAATGACATTTCCTAAATTTCCTTAATGTTTCCACATTTTAAAATCAATGAGAAATGATATACATTTCTATAACCATTTACTTCCATTAAGTCGCAACATCCAATTTGATTGCTTTACAGGATTGTTGCATGTACATTGTTTTACAATGTGCATGCAATATTCCCATTTGTTTATTTTCCTTAATAATGAATATGTTCTACTATATATAATTTGCAAAAATATGGCGCAAATTAACAAAGATCGTTAATTATATGATGAATAACTTTCTTTAATCACTGTTCCATTTTCTTTTCCGATGGAAATATTTTGAAATCTTAAAGCACAGTTTAATTAGACACTTATACATGTTATACCGAATGAGGACTCTTTTTCTCTCTCGTCATCTCATTATATATGTGTGTGTGTGTTTATGTATATAAATGTGTGTGCCTGTGTGTGTATGTATTAATATAAACCTACATATATGTATGTTTCTGTGTATACATATCTACTTACGTACACACATATGCGCACACACATTCACACACACATACACATAACGAGAGAATCGCTGAAAAGATATAAAACCGGTAAATAATTGATTATCCAATATTCTAATTTTTATCTTAAAATATGAAACCTGTACACCACTTCAAAAATCTATAAATACAAACACACACGCACAAACACACACACACACACACACATGCACACATACACGCACACGCCCGCACACACACATATATATGTATATAAACACACACATAGACATACATATATATGTATGTGTCTCTGTAAGCATATATATACATGTATACGTGCATATATGCATGCATATATACATACATACATACATACATACATAGATACATATATACTGAGAGAGAGAGAGAGAGAGAGAGTGAGACAGACAGACAGACAGGCAAACAGACAGACAGACAGGCAGACAGACATATATGTGTGTATTATTGCATGAATGCATGTATGTACTTAAATAAAAAGCATATCCCTTGATGTACGAAAAATGTGATAATAAAACAGTACAAACCTATATTTCAGGTCCATGTATAACACACTGTATTTTTTTTATGTGTGTGTGTGTCGACAGCCTAGGTGTGTATTTCATTGCATCTATCACAAAATCCATGATTTTCTTTTGATCCGTAAATTTCAGTAGAAATTTTAATACCTCGATGCACAAAAGTCCTATCATTACAGTCTGACAGAGTAATTACGTCCTCCAGAATTTCTGTTTGTGTTCCCTTTTTTTTTTTTCAAGAATATACCGTTGTAAATTCTGATACGTGAATGCTGGTCATTCATTTGAATTTCGAAACAATAATGGAACATTTTTCAAGTTGATATTTTATTGGGTAAGGTCTCAATATATGTCTAAAATCGAATAATTATTGTTTCTTGCTTGGGGTCATGTGATAGTCGTTCAATAATTAATGGCTGCTTAAACAATAAATGACATATAAAGCATAAAAACATGCATTCTCTGTGAAATTTTTGATGAATCCATTATATTACACGCTGCTCATATACAATCATGAAATTATATTAATATTTGATACGTTATTATACTTTTTCCATTGGTTTAATACTTTCAATTAATCTAGTCGATTTGCTTTATTGATCGCATTCAAAATTTTAGCAAAAGTTTATATTTGTAGCCCTGTAACTATTCAGCAACTTTTTGAATGCGTATATTTTATCAATCCTTCAGTCGAACGAAATCCCCATTGGAATCAATTCATATATAGTTGAATATCTGAAGCAAAATAAGGCGCTGATCTGGCAGAAACGTTAGCACGCCGGGCGAAATGTTTATCGGTATTTCGACTGCGCTTAGGTTCTGAGTTCAAATTCCGCCGAGGTCGACTATGCCTTTCATCCTTTCGAGATCAATTAATTAAGTACCAGTTGCGTATTGAGGTCGATATAATCGTCTGCCCCCACACTCCAAAGACTTCGGGCCTTGTGTCTGGAGTAGAAAAGATTATTTGTTGCATCACAAGAAACACCTAGTTCATTATAATGAAGCACGATTTTATTGCATTGTGGATATGAGATATACTGTAAGGTTATGTCAAATGTAATATTTTTCTGGAAAATAAATGTTCTTTTACAACATTCTTGAATCTTGAGGGACAGTCTATTATATTACTATTGGAGAGAAAACAAGCACTCTCAGATGTTAAGACTCAATGTTTAGGCACTGCTATCTAGCAAGGAATGTCTTTTATGCAGTGTTTATCATGACCTGTTGGATTATATGCAACCTAGGAGCTGACGAAATTATTCCTTCTATAAATAATGGCTCATTATTTTAAACAGTTTCCCTTTAAGCATTCAATATTTGAAAAAATATGTTTCATATCATTCAGAAGTTTTTGCTCCCTTTGTATCAAGCCAAGAAATGAAGCTGATGTGTTCCGTAAATATTGTTAAAGAATCCTTTACAAATTGCCTTAATACCATTCTTAGGTGATGGAATTTCAATCTGACTTGCTTTCTACAACAATTATGTTCTTTTCATAATTTTCCTAAGCCTTATACGAAACTCTTCATTGCCGTATAATTCTTCACTTTGCAATATTTCTGTGAAAATTAATTCCGAAATAAAGCTTGCTTTCTGGAACAGACGAACTGAATTCCAAGGTCTCTTACGTCATGACAATCGTGCTCTTTATGAGAGTATCATTTCATTTTTTTCAATATGATACAGAGTATGATGATGAATAAGTTATACGGAAAGCAAGAGTCGTCCTTAAACCAAGAAGTCTTTAAACCAAGCGTAATTCTAATCTGTGCTATCGCTTTTTTCCTGGAGTTCACATTTGTGGCAAAGAGATTAAATTTCGTAAAAAATAATTACTGTATTTGGCTGATGTCACTTGTTTTACATTGAATGCTTTTAACAGTCACCTGATAAAAAGTATTCACGAGATATCATCAACAACCTGAACCAACAATCATTCGAATTCCCAACAATCATCTTTTGTAAGAGCCTTGTGGAAATTCGTCTGATTTATAAAATTGGATAATCAGTCAGATGCATCAACCTAATGAGCCATGAATGATGCACGCAATTCTTAACGCATCTTTAATTGCTCCTTCCCTGAACGAGGTATGCAGGTAGCTCTACTGAGAATATATTACCATATGTTCTCTTTCTTCCTTTGTTCATCTACACAACTATTTCAGTCCCAATAAATCATCCCTAACTAATCAATGTATAATTAGTACAAATACTATTCCAGTATAAACCATGTAAGTGATATCAAGATTATAATAACACTGAATGTATGCCCTGATATCTATCTAGCTTATGTATATTATTACAGATTTCGCAGGCTAAATATGTCGTTCAAAAGTGAAACAAAGGAATCTCTGTTAGTCATCACGAATATCTACTCAATTCCTTTTCACTTGTCATCCCAGCTTCCGCTTTCTATTCTTGTGCATCTTCTACAATCCCACGCTTTTATTTCCCACCCAATCAACACCTATTCTGTTGAACCCCCATCATCTTCCCCACATTTTGCCCTTTTCTAATCCCCCTCAGCAAGATTCTCCGACTCCCCCACCGTAACATTTTTACTCTAATTCTTGACTAGCCTCTTCTTGATGCTGAGCGATCCCATATTTCTATAGGCTGATGTTTTAGACCTTAAACACACATCAAAGTGATTGGTTGCTTTTTAGTCTGTCACTATTACTCACCACGCCACATCTGACGTCACGCGTTTTCTCTGTCTGCAGCTATTTTCCCTCTGCATGATTTACCTCCGCTATTAATCACTGGACTTTATATATTTACCAAATAAAGAGGCTCTCCAAGCCTGTAATAAACGTTTTCAAAACACTTTATACTCCATTTGCTCTACATCTACATTTACTTGCTTTCTTTCTTCAGCTTCTACCTTCACGGACATTACAGCTGTAATACTACCTTTATATATA
>NC_068982.1:20961657-20964046 GCF_001194135.2 Octopus bimaculoides
TATATATATATATATATATATATATATATTCTTTCATTTTTACAGTCTTGAGGCTGCAGTCATACAGCAGTGGCACCGTGGTTTTGCTGATTTCCCCCGGGTGAGGGGTTTCATATAACCACTCCTGCATATACCTTTCTTTGATTCCGCTGCGTTGGTTTGTACCCCATGCTAGGCCGTTGGTTCATCCATTATTATGAAGAGAAGGATGTTTACTTTTTTGATGACATTTGCATCTGAATAATGTAGATTTCTTAATTTTTCTGCCAGTGTAACGAAGAGGTGTGAGTCTTTCAATCCTATGCTATTGCCGTGCCTGTTCATCAATTTCGACGGTACAATAAAATGTGGTACAATACAATACAATGGCGTCCACTTCTTGCATTTGAAGTTAGGTACTAGGCCTTGTTGAGTTGTCTTTGTGCATGTTATTACTTATCAGTCGGACCTTCGCTCCAGGGAGTAAAGTCACAGTTTTGTCACCCTCGCCCTGTAGCTCATCTGCTGCATTGTTACAATCTTTTTAGTCTAGTGGCGTTGGAATACCCGAGGTTCCGCTGTTAGTTTGGCACTATGTGGTAACCATAGCCGAGAGCAGTAATCCAGCCCTCCACAGGGTCAATACAACTTCCTTTCAATCGTATGTACTTCGTTGCCATCTTGGTAATATTCACATGAAATGATACATCATTGCACATACTGGCTTCCAAGTTTTCCACTGTCAGTGACTTTGGGATTGCAATGACTTCAGGTCCTGCATATGCAAGTTGCAGTACGTTCTGAAGTTAATAGTGCAGTGCTTGAAACTTTCCATCATTAAACTGCACGTTGTTTACTTCAGCCGACTCGTATATTGTATTCAGGTCCCGCTGTAAGTTTGTGAGTCATCTGGACATTTTATAGCTTGTGTAAATTTGGTAGTGGGTAGCGATTTTCTTTCCTGCTTCAGGGAGTGACGACCCTGCCTTACACGAGTCCCGGGCTCAACTGGCTCCGGCTGACAGTACCCGGTATGGGCCCCTACCCAGGGTTACGGAAATGAGACAACCTTCAAAGAAATCCGGAGTGGAACCCCGTAGGCAGTTTAGTGTTCGACTCGACACTCTTCCGGCAGCTCCTGCAACCAAGCTGGTGCCAAACGTAATGCTCTGCACTCCATATATATATTCGTCTACATAAAAAAAAAATATTTACAGTGTTGGTTTGTTGTATGTTCAAGCAAGTCGCACACACACTCCAGCAGCATACATTTAGCTCTGCTCACATTTATGTTTTTATATTGTCTCTGTTTTTTTGTTTCCTTTTGCTTTTATCACACCGAATCGCAGCTCCCATTCGGGTTAATCTGAATAGCTTTTTGATTGGGAAATATTCTGAATATCGCTGTGTAACTGTTGAGCAGTATCCCTCTCAAGTTACGAGATTGACGAAGTGATGCTAAAATATATATCCTGTCGCTTACTGTGCACGCTGCTACAGGATACCTTCAACTCTTTAACTCTGAAATCGTCGAATATCTTAAAATATCTTTTCTATTTTTTTTATCAAATTATTCGAAGAAAGATATAATATACATAAACACACGTATATATCTCTGTCTGTACGTGCATGTATGCTGGTATAAAATAAACATATGTGCATGTGTACGTAAGTGTGTGTGTATGTGTGTGTGTTTTGTGCCAGCGTCTATCTATATCATTTAGAAGATGTATATTTTATGAATTTAATAATTTGTAGGTCATTTACAATGAGTCATTCTGCAAAGGGATGTTCCCATGAAAATCAGCTCTATTTGATAAATAGAAAACTATTATGTATCAAAAAGGTACGATTATATCTCTATAAATCAAGCTAATCTATATCATCATAGAAAATTACATTTTCATTTTGACATATATTGTGAAGAATATACGTGAAAAGAAAATAATAGAAAATTATACTGGATAATAATGAAAGGAAATAAACAGAAATAAAAGACGTAAAAGTATGTTTCGAACCTAATGAACAAGTACCCGTCGGTCCTTATCAGAAACAGTTTCTTTCTAATTTTGAACAGCAATTTTGTGTATGAAAACGATGTTCTACTTCATAGCATTGTGTCACTCCAAAAGGGAGGGCCCTGACGTGATGTGTTAAAGTTCTTCTATATTGTATACAAATCATCTCTTACTAATTGGAAGATTGTTAAACTGACACCCTAGTGTCAGAAACGATTGCACTGTATTTTTATTCTATGTTATGCTGAACGATAAGTCATCTATAGAAAATGCACTTGGTTTGAAAAGATGATCGGACCCAATGAAAGACAGAAGCTTTTAGGCGTCATGGTAGTTTTTTATGCCCTTATCTGTCTGTATATATATATATATATATATATATATATATATAT
>NC_068982.1:20964249-20978806 GCF_001194135.2 Octopus bimaculoides
TATATATATATATATATATATGGATGAATCTGTATATGTATGTTGCCTGTATGTATTCACCCTTTCTACATAGGTCATATGAGAATTTGATTTCAATTCTTGTCAGAGAAAAATACTGAACACTAATATCTACAGTGTGAACATGATTCTATGAGAAATAACGGATTATATATTTACTTTCTTTTTTTCTTTTCTATTCTTCAATTCAATTGACCCTCAAAATGGAATATACGTTATATTTGTTCTGCATTATAAGATCATGGGTTAGTGACCACCATTGTGTTATTTTGACATATTCATGAACATTTCTCAAGATAATAAAATGTATTGTGGATAATTCAGTTGACCGTCTACTAGAAAATTGATGGAAAGTTTTTCTTATCATTTCCTTATTTTTTAAATATATTGAAAGCTGTAATATAGGTCCCTATATGTCCTGTTTTTAATTCTATTTATCCACGTGATTTGTTGTTGCTTATCGAGTAATCGATATATGAAAAGTATAGCGGTTTTCAGCAAGCACTGTAATTTCTTTGTCATGATTATATATTCTATATATTTATAAAACTGAAAAGCAATCTTAACTCTAACAGTAACGACTTTCCAAATAAATATTTCATATAATTGATCTTCATTGTGTCCCAAGCTACTTCTCAAGTTTCTTCAGTATTATACTTATTATACAAATATGTACATCCAAACAATCTAACAACTACTATAAATTACAAGATATAAATCAGTTTAGGTATCTTAAAACAGAGTTATAAAAGACTTGAAGTGTTTGTATTCCTGGAAGTATAACTGCATTACCTATCATATAACAACACTTGAATCCGTTAATTTTACAATCAGTGCTAACTATGTTAACATAATATTTAGTTGTATAATATATAATAATCAGATTGAAACAGAAAAAAATGAGAAAGCACCGTCCTCAAATTTAATAATCATTATTGAAATTCAAGTTGAACAAATGTGTTATACTGTGTTTCAATATAATTACTTGAAAGTAATTTATACACTAAAATTGAAGTTGACTGCAATTCTCTTTTAACATATCAATTCATAAAGCAATTTTATGTTATTATGTAATAATTATACTTAAATAAGAAGATAATTAAATGTAGGAAATACAAATATAATGAGTGTATTATTATGTTATAGTTCACTTGCATGAAAAGTTAATAATAGCTTTTCATGAATTTCAGTTATCAAATCTGTATTAAAAATAAATAATTCGCATTGAATGGTGTTTGATTGTACCTATTTCTTTTCTTTTTTTTTTTTTTTTTTTTTTTTTGGTTTGTTGCGGGTGCAGTAATTTATTGTACAATAACATTTATTTTGATATTATTAAAAGAAAATATACAATCTAGGAATTTCAATAACTAATTAAATTACATATAGCTTCCCACATATTAATTTGTAAAACGAATGTATGCTTTGTAATAAATTCTACACCAGTATAAATGATAAAAGACAACAAAAGATAGAAATGACATATACAAAAGCAATGTTTTTCAGTTAGACAACAAAATTAAACAAATATGAAAGTAGATGGACAGAGGCTTGAGCAATTAAACACTTTATTTAAAGAAAATGATATATCAGGATGTTGTGTAGAAAAACGTATTCAAAGAATATATTATATTAAAATATTATGGGAATGAAAATGTCTTCACCTCAAAAGTCATTGCACCTAAAATTGAATTGTAATAATCATGTTAGACGTTACCTGCTAGGCAGAAAAAAAGAATACTATACGCAAAACAGAAGGAAAGTGAGAAGTCTGTCCCAGTTTGGATAGTGACAACAGTGTAGAAAATATTGCCGTACTCGAAAATACGTACACACAAAGGCATATTATCGAGAATAGAGTCCACAACAGCATTATATCTCCCGTATATAATGCTCCACAGTCTTTGGAAAACACACCTTAGTTAAATATATATACAATGGAAGAGAGGAGACAGAAGAGACCATCTAAGATATTTGTATACTGATATCAATGTATGAACTGGAAATACGAAGCTGGCTGTACGTATGTATGTAGCACAATTATTAAAGGAGTTATGAACTAACTTGTTGAGACAAAGAGGGCACATGACTGATTGTTGAGGCACCAGTAGTTCTCGGGGGATCTTTACCGTGACATCTTTTAGCTGCATTGATTATGCGTACATTTATTTACTTAGATGTTAGCTTGAAAGCGGCATAGAATCTCAGAACCAGAATTTCAAAACGATCCCTGTTTAAAGCAAATTTTGCCCTATTCAAGTACGTAATATACTCAGATCAATGGGGGAATATCATAGGAAACAAACTTGTAATTGATCAAACACGTATAATGGCCGATATCAGATTCGAAATCATATTTATTATACCTCCGACAACATTTTGGCATTAGAATGAATATTATAACACCAGATCTACGTGAAAGCTACCTTTCTCTCGCTAAGTATATATGATTTTAGTAAGGGCGGTTTTCAAATTAAAGGATCTGTACTCTGGAAATTTTAGTCTTTACGCACATTTTGGTACAAATACCTGATGTTCCACTTGAGGTGAAGAAAATATTTCAGATCTTAGTTCTTAACCTGTTCAGCTGTAATACACAATAAATACTGTCACGAAAATGGGTACTAAGACATATGTACAGACATAGTAGAACTAGTTCAACTTATTAGCATCCCATTTATTCACGAGCATAAACCTATATACCTACTAATTTCGCGCTTTCTTTCATCTCCTAACATCTGCTAGTTACAAAAAGTTTGACAGCGGCGCAGTGTAACACAGCATTAACTGAAGTTTCTCGTCGCCCTAATAAATTACAACTTGGTTTCGAATGAGATTCGTACAGAGATTCTAACCAGATATTTGCATAATAATTGTATGTTGCACAAAATGTTTCGCAGCATTTCATCTCTCTTCCCGTTCTGAGTTCCAATTCCACCGAGGTCATCTTTTCCTTTCATCCTTTCGGGGTTGATAAAATAAATATTAGTCGAACACTGGGGTCGATGTAATCGACTTATTCCTTCCCCAAAATTGCTGGCATTGAGCCAAAATTTGAAATCAATATTTTTATGTCACTACGCATGTCGAACAGGGAAATATACCGTTTAAAATAAAACTTGTTGATTACATATCAATGAAAAAAGCAGTAGTATACAGATTTTGAAATGTGT
This sequence comes from Octopus bimaculoides, assembly GCF_001194135.2. Classification (NCBI taxonomy): domain Eukaryota; kingdom Metazoa; phylum Mollusca; class Cephalopoda; order Octopoda; family Octopodidae; genus Octopus; species Octopus bimaculoides. The sequence continues at coordinate 20,967,441 of NC_068982.1, forward strand.
TTAATGCTGAAAGGAAGAACAGAGTATATAATCGCTATATGATACGGTAAAAGGCACTTCTTAATCGAAAACTCTTGTCTACAAACACGAACGAGTGTGGAGTATATTGAATATTGATAGACTCATACCTAGGTGATCAAAATATGGTATCGGATTGCATTGCATCAAAGAATAATATTTCTGATAGAAATCGTGCTTAGACCGTTGTTAAGGCGTGTAGTTAGCCTTTTGTTAGATATAAAACGTGTATTATTGATAAACAGTTTCAGTGGACAATCTAACGTTTTATCATCTCATCAATACCGAATTATGAAATCTTCTATAGCTGTGTATTACTATGAGAATTCGGCTACATGATATATGCTACAAAAACCCATTTTCCGTTAACGTTTTGCACTGCTGTTTTGCAGTGCAGATGATAATTGCGCATTAATCAATCTTAAGCTGACGCCGAATATATGAGAAGGCATTAATAGACATATATACATATATGTATTGCACAGAATATACTAACAAAACATTTCGAGGATTTCCTCGAAAACTGGCATATTCGGAATGTTCTACAACGTGCAATAGAACATCTGAAACATAATTGTCAAATTTTCCTAGCAATAATAATTATTTTAAACCCTGATCAAACATTTTTAGCTTCCTTAGTTAATGCATGATTAATTTTACATATGGTTGTAGCAAACACATACACTCATATATATATATATATATATATATATATATATATATATATATATATATATATATACATACACATGTTTGTTTGTGTGTGTGTGAGTGTATATATATTTGTATGTCTGTATATATAAATATACATATGTATTATCCATATGTTGGCAAAATATTAGAATTAGTTGGAAGAAATATAATCTCATGTCTAAAATTGTCAAAACTTTGAGTCAATACTATGTATAAAATCTCGCATTACGATTTTTCATGTAAGCTTTTTTTTATCCATTTTGAAGGATGTCTGTAGAGAAAATACTGACGTATATTACTGCAAGAATTTGTCTTATGGGCAGAACAACATTTCAGCTCGATTGACAAAACTTATTTTATGACAAGTCGTATGTCATAGATGAATTTCTGAATTTGAATTCTTAATCTTACAATATAAAGCATTAGTGTTTTGCTTTCGTTTGGATGTTCGTTGCTATAATATATTATAGAAAATCCCAATGTCATATCCATTCAAATCAGATTTTGGTTAGGTAGCTTAGATTACCTTCTTTGTCAATCAGTTTCTTTATTTCTTTCTGAAATATATAAATATGAAAAATCATTGTATTATATTGTGGATAGCTTGTTTCCCTTCAAGCAAAATATTAGTGAAGTGATTTAAAGAAAAAAATTAAGGGACAATACTTAACTTAGGTTTCCGCCAGTATAGGCCCAGGCCTTGTATAACTAAATAGCACCACCCGGTGACGTATCTTTTAGATCGTGATTCACACCCCAGACATATATGGGAAACCATAGTCCACCCTAGCAAAGAGCTATTATTGTTGAAGTCATATCCGTGTGCAGGAGGTTGGTCCGAGAATTTTTTGAGAAATGTGTCCAGTGAACATTTGAATTTTATGGGATCTGTTTCGTTTTGATGTATTTTTGTATAATAACAAAGAGAGTTGGAACCGTTTACGTAAAGTAGCTCTGTCATAATATTGATATGCGTCTGAGTTCGATGTTTGCAGTTAGTGGATAGTACGGGGACCAAGTCTTGGGTGGATTTTAAAATTGATGTCAACATCATTTGTGCAATATTGATGGAATATTTTCCGCATCACACAAATGATGTAGCAGTATTTACTGCAAATAGCATTCGATACAAATACGACGCTATTGTAAAGCTTCACTGCGAATATATTTACACACAGACACACACATATATATACAGGAGTGGCGAGTGGCTATGTGGTAAGGGGCTTCCTTCTCAACCATATACTTCCGGGTTCAGTATCACAGCATGACACCTTCAGTAAGTCTCTTCTATATTAGCCTCGGACCCACAAAAGCCCTCTGAGTGGGTTTAGTAGACGGAAACTGAAAGAAGACTGTTGTATATGCATGTATATATACCTATATTTGTGTCTTTGTGTCTGTATTTGACCCCCCCCCATCATCCCTTGGTGTTGGTGCTTTTACGTTCCCGTTAGTAGTAGTAGTAGTAGTAGTAGTAGTAGTAGTGACAGTTGTGTTGCATATTTGACAACTGTACTGAAATGATTAAATTTATATTTTGAATTCTCTCCGATGGGCTCCAGCAGGCTGAATCTTGCGAACTGCATTTTGACCAATCAGTATGTGGCTTAGATGTCACGGTTTGGTGAGCGCGTCAGCTAAGTTCTAACTTTATTTCGACCGCTAAGTATGTCATGGTTTGGTGAATGCGCATTTATCCTGCTTTTTTTTTCAACGAACTATTTTAGTAATTGGTGTGCGGCTTAGACGTCACGGTTTGGTGGACACGTCAAAGATTCTTTACTTTGACCGCACCTAAAAAGATAATTATTTAGTTATATTTAGAAATATTGTAAACAACATTTCTGTATTCATTGAATTATATTGCTAATATTCCAATAATTTTCCAGACATTTTACATTTCAATGAAGTCAATGTTGATATGGTTAACACTATCTTCATCACCATCACCTTTATTATTATTGTTGATTTCCGTCAGATCGCTTTAAGCAAACATCTGGCAACATGTGACCAGAAAATATTTAAGCATTCCCATTCTACAAACTAGACAACTCAATTGAAGTCGAGAGAAAAGTCAAAGAAAAGAATATTATTGATAAATGCAAACCTGTTTTAAATGGACAATTGAAATGTACTTTTTGGTTATCTCATCCCCATTAAAAAATTGCCATCTCCCCCTAGAAAATTGTGCTTATGTAGCAACAAGAGATTGGCTCAAAACGGACTAGATCCTTTTTATTCAACACATTGTTGACTTTTCGGCTCTTCAATAGGCATGGTATGATTTGTTAGAAAACTGTTATTAGATTCTCTAAGATGTTTAATCTTTTCAGTTTCATGTTTATTAACTTTCTCAGTTTTTGTTTTGTTTTGTTGAGGGTTAAACAATTGTTTTAGTTGGGAGTGATAACCAAAAGTACTAATATCTTGCATAAAACGTGGGGAGATAACCCAATTTTTTAATGAGGGTGAGATAATCAAAACATACCAATAATGTTAATAGTTATACTAACGGTGATAGCTGTAATGCTGATAATACTAATAACGATAACTACTACTACTACTACTACTACTACTACTACTACTACTACTACTACTACTACTATCAACAGCAAAAATTATAAAGGTGATGGTGATGAAGATTGTATCAACATTGATTTGATTGAAATGTAAATTTTCTAGAAAACAGTAGGAATAATAGCAATTCGGTACACATGTACCGAACATTTCTTTCTACATGATTCTAATGTGGTATATTTAGGATATTTGTATAACTTCCTTGTTTTTCACTGTTTGCACGATTATATCTTAGCTGTAAATAAATCAACTTAATTAGTTGTAAAAGTTCTCTTGCTTCTAATTGTGACATGCACACTGAATTCCGTCCATATTGCACAAACAATTTCGAAAGGTAACCAGAGCAAATCCACTTTTACAGTATTAAGTTTCAGCGTAACTTCTTAAATGTCGCATAAAGTTATGTTTGGTCTGTGTGCAATATTGTGTTTTGTGTAGATTCATTCGGTTTTACTCATGGGGATATCAAATTGATAGCCTGAGATATTTTTTGTGTTGGTAATGTTCTTTGTCAACAACTTTTAACCTTTGCATTATGTATTTTACACATAATTTTTCTAACGCGGCGAGCTGGCAGAATCGTTAGCAAGCCGGGCGAACTGCTTAGCGGTATTTTTTGTCTGTCTTTACGTTGAGTTCAAATTCCGCCGAGATCGACTGTGCCTTTCATCCTTTCAGGGTCGATAAATTAAGTACCAGTTGATTACCGAGGTCGATGCAATTGACTGGCCCGCTCCCCCAAAATTTTGGGCCTTGTGTCTAGAGTAGAAAAGAATATATGATCTTTTTAAGGCGGCGAGCTAGCAGAAACGTTAGCACGCCGGGCTAAATGCTTAGAGGTATTTCGTCTGTCTTTACGTTCTGAGTTCAAATTCCACCGAGGTCGACTTTGCCTTTCACCCTTCGGGATCGAATAACTAAGAACCAGTTGCGTACTGGGTGTGGATCTAATCGACTGGCCCCGTCCCCAAGATTTTCGGGCCTTGTGCCTAAATTAGAAAAGACTATATAATCTTACTTTTCCTTCAAAGTGTGTATACGCTATGATAGTGACTGTATATTTCCAAGTAATTTGTTTATGGTATTTAAAAGAAATTTCAAAGGTGTCAACTAAATTTTTTGATGACAGTAATTATGTTTCGTTAAGTTACATCACAATATATCTTAATGCATAAATTGTTGTACTCTAGTAATAATTTATTCGCAAGAAAGACTTTGCCCTGAGACTATGATAATTTATTTATCACATCCTCTAAAATTACTAGACTTGTGCAAATTTTTCTAACAATTATAGAAGGCCACAATCATGATATGTAACTAAAATCCTATGTGCTCTATCATTCAGTTATTTAATAATTATTTCTCTTTAGCTGTAGCCAATGCAGCATTTCGACAGGACATTATAAGACCTATACAACACTTCTACATTGTGGTTTCGTTGAGTATAACTGCTTGCATTTCACGGAACGTGTCTGCTTAGAGCAGATGAGAGCTGTACTGATTAACAATCCAGAAACATAGAATATTTTTACTATCTTATTAAAGAGGAGCATATCAATAAATTTTGTAGATGTTATGTGATTCTACCAGCCTTGCAGAACAAACGATCGGTTATTCATTAACACTATAGTAATCTGATCTACAGTAATGAAACTTCTTATGAGTTCTGTTATTCTGTAGTATAATATTTTGAGGAAATATTTTAAAATTATTCTCAGAAGAATTAGTTATCTGCAAGATGTGTTACTTGCTACTATTTCCAACCAGTAAGCACCATTGTACAACATTGCAGCATACCTAATAGTAGCCTAGGGAAATTTAGTTGTTTTCAGTACTTTAACTTATCCAATTTCGCAACTATTTAAAGCATGTTTTGAGTCAGATACTGCAATGTCTCTTGTAGGTTTAGTTTCAATTATTACTATTCGATGCCATAATTTTCCATTAATAGTATCGATGATAAGTATATTTTGAAGGAGGTCATGCACGCATACAGTATATCTCTGAGAACGAGAGTTACACGTTTTCAAATTACTTAGAGAGAAGAGCACCGAATGTTAGCTGCAACTTGAAAATGGATCGAAATCCATGTGCATAAATATGTACGTTTAAGGATTACCATTAAAACACAGAATGACAGTATTCCTATTTTCCCATGTGGTCTTCCAATTATATATTTATACGCAATTCTTTGCTTCACATCTGAAACTGAAATTAAAAATATAATTTAATTTGTTGTAGTTATTTTATCCTCAATGATAAAACTGCATATTATCTTATATATTCTGTGGATTTCATTTTCAAATTATCTGGAAGTCGTTCTAACGTTCGCATTTGTAAAATAATCTTTACTTCGTCTTTCCACTAAAGCATTCGAGTTTATTCATACTTTCTATAGTAAATATAAGTTCAACTATACATTCGTTTGATATTATTTCAGGTAGTATCATCTATTATAAACTGTTGTTTTGCTAACTTTAGTATTTTTATTAGCTTTCTATAACACAATTTTTCAATGTTTTTTCCGGTAATGCTGATTTCCGTCAGCTGAAACGAACCTCTTATTCAAATGCGTTAGGAATTTTCATTTGTCGAGAGTATAGTGAATACATGTTATCTCACTTATAAATTTGGGTAGTGAAATCATAGTTCATAATTTTTATTTCTACCTTTCTTGTAATGTCCCTATTTCAACGATTGTAGTTAAATGTTTTCTGTACAGACTACATACACTTTTATTCTCAGCTCCTGCTATAAATGTTAACGATTCGTTTATTGCCATCATCGTTTCTTGTCTGAACGGAATGTGTTCGAAGTCTTAGAGCAAGAAAAGCTATAACTGATGCCACTAATGAGATCAGCAACTCCGTATTTCATGATAGCAGAATCTATAAAACAATAGTTAAGCACCTCGTTAACAGTAATACGATCATCATCATCTGTATTATCACTGACGGACCATCAACATTCTTGCACTAATTGACAACATTTTCAAAATCGCTAAGTAACTTGTAAACATCACATCTTAAATGGCTTGCAAAGTGCATAGCACTCCGTCATCTATACTTTGTTTACGGGGATGAACATTTTTTTTTTCTCTAGTACACTTCTAGAATGAGAACTGTATATTGAAATGTACGTTGAAATGTTACGAGTTTTAGGACATCGTTTTCACGCACTATTTCAACTGTATATGACGATGTGTTTTATATAGTCTTTTATTCTGGTAAGGTTATGCTGTGAGTTTTGATGTTAGTGTTTCTTCATACATCGGTTATTGTTTTAGATAATTCATTTCTAGTGAAAACTAATTCTTTATTTAATACTATCATTAACCATGCCAATCTCCACCCGCCAAACTTACCAGCTTTTACCTAAATCAAGATCTCTTGTATTTAGGAGAGTATATCCGGTTACTTTCTAAAATTGTTTTCTGTTTAGACTGAATATAAATTAGCATAATATTGTGGTACAGATCATAAAAGAAATATTTGTCGACTTATTGGCGGGATGGTTGTTTGGTGGGTGGGTTGCTAATATGAATATAGTTACAGGAAGTTTTCTTCCCAACCATATGATTTTGATTTCTGCCTCACTGACATGGAATCTAAAGCATCTGTGTTTTATTATAATACAGTACCGGGCCGGTAAAATCCTTGCTTGTGGATTGGTAGACGGAAACTCATAGAATATGAATATTCCTAGGTCTTTGTACGCATTTATGTGTGGGCTATCGCCCTAATTCCTGACAATCGAAGTTGATTTGTGGACGCCCCCATCAGAAGAAACCGGTAAATTAAGAAACAGGCTTTAACAAATTTAGTATTGTGTTATTGTGTTCGACAAAACTCTTCTGGAAGTGCTCCAGCATGGATACAACCAATGATTGAGGCAACTAAAAAAAGAAAAAAGTTTTTGTCAGACGAACATTTCTTATTATATCCATGATTGTGTAACCTGACTAGTTTAGTATAAATGTGCTAAATTGAACGTAGTTAAATATATTTCTGCTATATTGTAGGCGCGATGTTTTATTTTATTATTGGCAAGACAGTGCGATGCTAAAAGCATTAAAGAAATTTAATATACGATGGGTGTTGCAAATGAACACGTTGGCGTAATATGTTTTCTTTCCACATTACAGAGATGAAAAATATTATCATGCATAAAGTGATTTTTTCCAAGGTGGATAGATAGCTACCAGCATTAATTATATCCTGCATCCCAATAGCATCCATTAAACGTGATATCACACAAAGAAATAAGAATTGCATAATACATACATATTTACATACACACGCACACATGCATATATATATATATATATATATGTATATACACACAAACAGTTATACACACACACACTCACAGACATATATATATATATATATATATATATATATATATATATATATATATACATATGTACGTGTGGGTGTGTGAGTGAATGTATATCTCATATATTAATGGAGTATAGCGGAATATAAAAATGAAACAGCAAGTGTTACAACAACAATCCATGATGTTTGCTACAGGTTTTCTTGGTGGATATTTGCATTTCGTTCTGACAGACCACTTAATTTCACGAATTTTTTCTAAGTTAGGAAAAACATATATATTGAATATATGAAATTATAAAAATGAGACAAGTGTATATAAACTGAAAGAGCCAAGAAGCAACATGAATTTCATTTTTTCCTTCGTGTAACAAACAAGAAAAGATGTTTTACCTATGTTTAGCCGAGATATTTGATTAAATACTTATTTTAACATCAAATGTGTCAAGTGATTAAAGAAGGTGATTCAATTCCTATGCTCGTAGAAAATTGTGCGCATCTGGGTAAAGTAAAATACTGATGAAAAATATAAATAAGCAGTATTATTAATAAGGAGAAGTAAATTATAGCATCATTACCAAAATCGAGCAACAAAACCACAACGAAATTAATCACAAAAATAAAAATAATAGTCATAAAAATATTATGATTATTATCATAATACGACATTAATAATAGAAATAATAATAATAATAATAATAATAATAATAATAATAATAATAATAATAATAATAATAATAATAATAATAATAATAATAATCAAAATAATATTATAAAACCCGCAATGATGAAAGGTGAAGTTCACCTCGGCGAAATTTAAGCTCAGAAAGAAAAGACGGACCAAATGACGCTAAGCATTTTTCAAAGAACGCTCATGATTCTGCCTGGTCGGCGCCTTAAGTACATTATTACCATTATCATTATCGTTGTTGTCGATGTTGTTGTCGATGTTGTTGTTGTCGATGCTGTTGTGGTTACATGTTTTATCTTTTACTGGTTTGTTTGTCTTTAACGTCAAAACTTGCCTATATATTTCTATCGTGCTGTCTTTCTCCTATTTACTCTCTGTTCACCGTTCCAATCTATATTTCGTTGTATATATCCCCTAGTATGTATAAATATATATATATAAATGTTTGTGTGTGTGTGTGTATATATATATATATATATACATATGTATATATATGTACACGCGCACACACACACACACACACACACACAAACACAAGGATGTAAAGGAATTAGTGCATTACGTCCGTTTCAAGCAGGTCCATTTAATCGATCAATGCAAACATTACGTTGTTGTAGTCGTCGTCGTCGTCCTCGTCATCGTCATCGTCATTATTGTCGTCCCGCCATTATCTAAGGTGGGGAGCTGGCAGAGTCGTTCGCATTCTGCCGAGGTCGACTGCCATTCATCTTTTCGGTGTCGATAAAATAATCTCTAGTTGAACACTGGGGTCTATGTAATCGATTCTCCCCACAACTACAATTGCAGCTCTTGTGAAAGAAATTCAAACTATTGTTGTTGTTGTTATTATTATTATTATTATTATTATTATTATTATTATTATTAGAACTTACAGCTTATATTGCTGGGAATGATGGAAAGTGTCAGCTGTCCACAATCAGCAGACTAAGGTGACACATATTTATTGGTCATGTTCCAAGAACCCAGCTCCAAGCAATGCTTAATTTTTTAGGTGTTCTTCCTTCACAGTTGCACCGATGTTTCTCAGCCATGCTGGTAGCTGAGTGCTGGTACTTCCAAGTGCAATAATTATTATTGGTATCATGTGTACTCTCTTCATTGATTACAACCTTCGTATTTCCCACTTTAAATCTTCATAGTTTATTTTTTCTTCTTTTTTCACATTGATCCTGTTGTCACCGAGGCAAGCTATATCGATTATCATAGATATTTCTATTTTATTCACAACAACAATGTCCCGTTTCTGATGTTTGGTCAGCTGATCACACTGGGCCATTGCAAAACCACATTATTTTGCCTTTCTCATTTTCGGTGATTCCTTCTGGCGTTTGCTCATACAACGTTGCTGCTCTTTGTAGGCTGTGATTTCCACAGAGCTCCTATTGGATCATTCTAGCCATATTGTCATGGCGTGGATTTATTCGCGTTGTGGCAATTTCGGGCATTCGCTAACGATGTGCCATACCTTTTCACCCTCCTCACCACACATTCTACGTTTGTCGCTCTCTGTAGTGTTGTAAATTCTGCACTTCATATAATTGATGCTTGACACTTGATGCTAAGATGCGCATATGAGTGCTTCTGTCTCTATCTTCAGAACACTCTTCCTCATCCATAGGCACCGGTCCTCTTTATCTTTCATGGCGTTCACATCTCTTTGAAACTGATCGTACAGTTCTGTTTTCATCCATGCTCTTTTTTTTTTGTTCCTTTCTTGTTTAAATCTTTCTTTACTGTTCTATATTTAAGAGATTAGGAATTATGTACATTATTTAAGTTATTTACATTATTTACATTTAACGGATATTTGTCCTCATCTTGTTTGTTGTTAGCACAATGGTTCGGCTGATATTCCCTCCAGCCTGTATCAGGTATCTTCTGGAAATTTGGAACATGGATTCTCATTCCTAAGGTATTTTTCGATGTTGTTATTATTATTATTATTATTATTATTATTATTATTATTATTATTATTATTATTATTATTATTGCTATTATTATTATTATTATTATTATTATTATTATTATTATTATTATTATTATTATTATGATTATTATTATTATTATTATTATTATTATTACTATTATTATCATTATTATTATTATAGCGGCGAGCTAGCAGACTCGTTAGCACACATCATTATTATTATTTAGTTGTCTCATTTTTACCACGTATTTTGACTTCATACATTGGCGCCCTGTATGGTTTAGGTGTGCATTCTTGTTTCGTTTTGTTACTGTATTGAAAATGCCTCACGCAGAGTGTGTGCAGTGCCTGGCAGTGTTGTTTTAAGTATGTTATATGTATTCGTAATTCCTTAAGTTTTGCACATGTATTTGTTTCTGTGTTTTGACTTATGTCTAATGCACTATTAATATAGACATTATTTCTGTTCTCAGATTTACTCTATTTCCATATATTCATATTTCAGGAATGTCTCCGTTTCATTTGGGACTGATATTTGGATCAGGAGGCAGTTTTAGTGTCTTCCATTACGACAGTATCTAGCTTATTAGTCGTGATCTATCTACTTTTGTATATTGGCACTTCATTATTATTATTATTATTATTATTATTATTATTATTAATATTATTATTATTATTATTATTATTATCATAATTATCATCATCATCATCATCATCATCATCATCATCATCATCATCATCATCATCATCATCATCATTATTATTATTATTATTATTATTATTATTATTATTATTAATATTATTATTATTATTATTATTATTATTATTATTATTATTATATCTAACGCATTAACAATAATATGCTTTCTTGTGAATAACATTTATTGTCATATACGTGTTCGAATGAAAAACTGAATGTACAACCGAAAACATGATGCCGCATACAATAACATGGAGTGATGATCAAGCCTGGAATAATTGTGAACTGGCATCACGTATTCGCCTATAAATACACACACAAACGTATGATATATGTATATAAACACACACACACACATACAGATATGAAATTATACAGACTTATATATATATATATATA
>NC_068982.1:20984578-20989086 GCF_001194135.2 Octopus bimaculoides
ATATATATATATATATATATAACCTATCGGATATGTGTTGGTGATTTCTACGTATGTATTCATAGCTCCAAGTATCTCGAGATGCGTGGATTCGTGGATGTTGCTTTGCATGAAATTTGTGATGGACATGTATAAATGTGTACAAATAAACTAGAACATTTCTCGTATGAATTTCGTCCCACTTTTAATGGAAAGTTGCAATGGTCATATTGTGGCTGGAATATTAATTTTAAAATTGTAAAATCATATTCAAACAGGACACATATATATATTTCGGAATCATTATGCAAAATGACGCATATTATTTAAAGCCCTCCATACGTTTGTGAAATTGTTAGTTAGATCATCTAATATGTATACCAGAATCTAGTGGGGTTTCTCATTTATACGAAGCGTTTCATGGCATCATGAAAATCATGACGTGCTACATCCATCTTATGAGATATTGCAACCTTTTTTTAACGTATTTAGGTCTGTGAGCTGATAAAATATTTAGCTCGTCATGCAAAATGCTTAGTGGGATTTCGTCGGTGTTCATGTTCTCAGTATAAATTTGCTTTTCACCCTTTCGGGATCGATAAAGTAAGTAGTGGTTAAGTTATGGTGTCGATGTAATCAACTCCAAAATTGCTGGCCTTGTATAAAAAGTTGAAATCGATATTGTATTCGTATTTAATCATCTATAGAGAATGTCTTTACGAGCTAATATTGAATAAGTTTGCTAAATGTCTGAAATAATTGAATTTTAGACGCAAAAACTATATGGCTATTTGAAAACTACATTTGTTTTTTTGTTAAATAAGTCGTGCAATATTTTTTCGAATAATGAATTTCCTTGCTGCATTCTAACGTATAGATGTCCTGCTTATTCATCTAAGAACATTTGTCAATCTATACATACATATAAACTAAATTATAAGTGTCATATAAAGCAGGAATTTCATTATAAATAATATTACTAGTTTTTTGTTTCAAAATCGCATTAAGTAGATTTTTTGATCGTAACAGACCCAGTTTTAACTTTCAGTGCTTTATTGTTTTATGAGTCACATACACAACTCTGTATGTGTGTGCATATTTACATGCACACTTTCTTGTTGTTCTATATCGGACAAATGAGTGTGCAAAATATAGTGTGGTAGTCTTAACTTATTGCGGAGGGAACTGGGACTCACACATATACATCTTAAACATTTAAAATTAATTGTATAAAGATCAGTGTTCTTATCGATGTCTGCGACACTTACTCTTCATTGACTCCTAACCAGTGAGCTGTCTGATAATATGTGCATACATATAGTCAGTATTGCTGTTTATTTGGTGTATTAATGCACATATAATATATTCCCTAAAGCTGATGTTAATACGAGAACACTTTTTTAACATTGGCACATCAGCAAAATTTTCATTTTGTTATATATTTTAGGGTAAAATGTTAGTGACCGAAGCAATTAGAGTTATATATTTTGCAACCAACGATTTTCATAACAAAATTTACACTCTTAACATTATATTTGACAGGAAAATATTTTCGTAAACCAGCCTAGAGACTCCCATTACGTACATCAAAATAAAAATAATAAAAAACATGATGCATATTTACAGAAAAATAAGTTATTTCATTGTGCAAATAAATGAATTTAGTTCATAAATCTCAGATATTCGGACTAGATTTATATGCTGATACAAACCAATGACCGCACGGTTTTGGTTGGGGTGTTATAAACTATGTCGCTAAAGAAGGTTAACAAAAGACGATGAAATATCTATCTTGAATTCCATCACTATACTCCAAACTGAAAAATGGACCGTGCAACATTCACATTAAAGTGAATAAAGAAGTCACCATGAAGAAACGGAGAGAGCAAAACAACAGAAGATGGATACATATACAAGTAGTAGCGTGTCTACGTGATGACACAGAACAGTTTGATCTTTTACTGTAAAAATAGAATCCCTTTACCATCAGAGTTACCACTTGCAGCAATTGATTATCGTTTCCCAATATCTACTATGAATATAGTAAATCTATTAGTCACATATCGCTGTAGCTCATTCGTTTTTATCTATATCAATGTAATCAATATCAATATACTTACTAACAATTGTAACAATGAAATTCTTAGTGTGGTGAATATCCTGTATGCAATTGACATTATTTCGAGTGTGTGTATTTTTGATACTTATTTTAATTCCCCTTTTTACTGCGCACACTCTCTCCCAACCTCTGTCTATTACAACTTCGAACAATATCAGATATTAGTTTGGAACTTCGACATTCAATGCTAGACAAATAACATTGTTGTATAATATTAAAAGCTTGCAAATACACACATAATATATTGATATTGTTCACACTACTAAATAGAATTTCAGCGTTAATCTGACATCTCCCCGCAAAAGCAAATATCAATAAGGAAAACAATAAATACCAAGATGAGATTATGATGAACAGCAGTAAGTATATGAAGAGTGGAGGTCGTTCTAAAATTATGGTCAATAATTTGATGGCGAAGAGTAGTACTGGAACTGTTGATAAGCACTTATCAGAGTTGCTAGAAAGGCAAGATATATTTGCTGGGTAATATCGAGGGTAATATGATAGTAATCTAGAACTGCAGGAAAACAGACCCATCATAAACTGTAAGCATATAAATTTTATCTTCTTATAATCGTAACTACACCTCGCAAACACTCACAATCGAATACACAAGCAACAATCGTATAGAAATATATCTATGAGATATGAGATATATTTTAATAAAATGCTCCTATTTTCAAAGTATTAATATTGAAGTGAATGTGTTCATTCTACGTAAGTTCCTATGTATATTTATATGACCCATGGCACCTATAGAAAATGGGTGAGGAGAAAAACAGCCAAAGTTATCCACAAAAATTCAGCTGTTTTATTTCAAGAGGATGTATTCTAAGAAACAACGCCTGTACTTCATCACATACAGAACGAAATACAGGGTTTGAGAGGCGTAAAAAATCTTAAACACAGCCTAAGCATAAAGTAATCTTTCTCTGAATAATTCGTACTTATGGATAACATTTATATATATATTCAGGGGTATACTCGAGAGACGTTCCATGAAAGAGTATGAATAGAAATATTAGACATTCAACGTATTTGTGTATTTTCCTTGTAATATGCATCTATATATTACGTACAAAACGGCACCAGAAGACAGGTGGAAGATTCCACGTTCTCATCAATAATGATACAAATAGCAACCAAACACCATATATCTTCTTACCTATTACAAAGATGGAAACGCGCATTGGATAATGCTATATATACAAATCTAAGAAATATATGAGAAAGGACGAAACGTTCACTCATGGTAATTTTTTGTTTGCATTTGAAATAGATCAAAACACGCTTGTGGCATAGGCAACAAGCATAAAGAATTTAAATGACCACCATATTACTAAGAATGTTTTCTCAAAGTTAGCGTGTTGATAGATCAAATATATTTATCTCCTCAGTTGCCAGGAATCAGGTAACTCGCCACCAGAAGTATATCCATCGACAAAAAGAGGCAATATAATCTGTACGCACTTTTGTAGAAAAATAAAATCCTCTGTATTAAATGGCGAATTTAAAGTATAGGAAGACTGAAAAATACAATTATAGCTACACACAGCCCACATATATATGTGTGCCTGCATTAACCAGAAAAGGACTTGAAAATTTCTGAACATCCCTTCTAGTCTTATCGTAGGATTTCACACTGGAATCACTATAGAAGAATGTCTTTATACATACATAGATACGTAGATACATACATACATACATACACACAAACATATGCACATGCATATGTGTGTGTGCCTCTGTGTGTGTGTGTGTATGTGTATGTGTGTGTGTGTGTGTGTGTGTATGTGTGTGTGTGTGTGTGTGTGTGTGTGTGTGATCGTATCTACATACCTCTTTATTTATGTAACTACCTATCAGGATATTTGTCATCCCCGCAGGGTCTTTCGATGTTTCGCGGGGTGTATTTCCCCTTTAAAACGCATATAGAAGTTCATCTCCGCAATAGTTTCGACCTGACTACCTCTTGTGACGCTCGTGTATATATATGCATCAGCGATGGTAAAGGAGAAATGTGTAAAGGAAGGATGTATAAAGGAACGAAGTGATCTTTGCATATACGAATGAGAAATAACAGGTGTTTGAGAAGGTACACCACTTAAATGAACTTGAATAAATACACGCTAGATGGGCACACCCGAGGAAAGTATTTAAGCATCGACAGTATCCAACAGGATATACGTATAGGTATCTGTGTGTGTGCATATATGTATATATACAAGCGCGCCCGGACACAAATACACACACACACAGATATATATATATATATACATATACATACAAATATATTTATACATATGCATATATATACATCTGCATGTCATATATGTTTATATATATGTATATATAGTTATGTATGTGTGTGTATATATATATATATATATATATATATATATATATATAT
>NC_068982.1:20989410-20992777 GCF_001194135.2 Octopus bimaculoides
GGGGGGGGGGAGAAACCAAGAGTGAGAAAATAAGACTGAGTAGGAGACAGATACTTAAATTTTCATAGGCTATGGTGTTGCTTGCAGCGTAATGCAGATTAATAATTGAGCTGTGCAACTGTATTATAATGATGATTTGAAGGTAAAACTCAGTTGATAAACGAGAAGAATCATTTGATTAATTTCACTTTATGGTCCTGGGAGGAATAAGATTAATATCGAAATATATTTCGCTAAATGAAAGAGCTCTATGGCCGACACAGAGGGGTTATACATGTATGCGTCTAATGTACTAGATCATGTTGAAATAGCAAATAGGTTTCCATATACTGAAATAGTTCGCTTCATAGCAGAATAATTTATGCCTATTTTACTACTCATTCAGTCTCCAGAGTCCACTATTGTCTGAGATGTATTTTATACTTGTTTGGTCCCAATGATTATTAATAGATTTTTTTTTCATTAATTTCCTATCGAAACCCTCTGATGCTAGATATCTTTTTATATTTTATATAAGTGTAATGAATATATATATGTATGTTTGTGTGTGTGTGTTCGCGCGCTTGTACACCAATGTGTATGTGTGTATATACATATATATATATATATATATATATATATATATCTGTGTGTGTGTGTGTGTGTGTGTGTGTGTGTGTGTGTGTATGTATATATATATGCACTTCCATACATATATGTAAATGCATATCTATATATATAAATATATCCACATATGTATATATATATATATATATCCGCATATACATATATGTATGTGTGTTATGTATGCATAAATGTATGTAAGTATGTATGAATGAATGATGTATACCCGCGGTGATAGACGTACTCAGGCACGGCACATTTATACCAAATATACAACACATATACGAAATATAATGCAGATGAATGATATGATTCACTATGAGTTTTTTAATGTAGAAAATATGTCCTGCTAAAATAATTAAAGAATAAACATTATATCTATGCTTCATAATGTATGAGTAAGCGTAGATCAGAATGGTAATTCCGAGACTTCAATAGCACTTGCATAACAGAATAATTCGTAAGCTGTCTGCAAGAAGCGCATGTACTATCTACAACTATAGTACACACTTTGGACAGCTAAATTATTGTAATAAATGAAAGTGGGACAAATTCAAACAAATAAAAATTCCAATCATAGTACAAACACCGTATGCTTTATATTTTTATTCATTCCTTTAAACGGTTCTCTTTGTGACTTGTGGCACTTGAGCCGACAGCAAGATCATTCCACCTTCTAACGCTGAGAGCCCCCTTGACAGCTTGTTACAGTGTTAAACCTCTGCTTTTAAGATCTTTTGTTATTGTTCTCCGCCACGTCTCTTTTGGTCGGTCATATTTTCTTTTAACTTTTGGAACCCATTGCGAAGCAATCGTGACATTTGTGGTCAGTTTATATTGACAAACTCGACCCAGTTATTTCCGTCTTCTTGCTTCAATAGTTTCTCCTATTGGTTTCACGTTAACCTTGGGTTGCTGTTGGCTATTCTAGATCATATTCAGCCAGTGGACCTTAAAACTTTTTCGTAAACATTTATTTCGAAGCACCTCCAATTACTTTTCAATACCTTTGATTATTTTCCATCATTCGGATCCATAGAAGATGGTGCTAAATATGTTGCTTTTCCAAAATCATATTTTAGCGCTCTTACTAAGCATTGATGATATCCATATGGAGTTAAACATTCCAAACGGTTGTTTGGTTTTGCTGATTCTTGTATTGGTTTCGTGAATGCAGTCTCCATCGATTGTTATTTTGGTACCTTGATAGTTAAAAGGATCAATGCTTGAATTAAAGTGACCAATTTCAAGACCTGTCCATATATCCTTGTCTGCCAATGTATCTGGACATGTATTTTAATTCTTTTAAACGTTTCATCCCTAAGGCTGTGGCCATATATATATATATATATATATATATATATACACGCTATTCAGAGCGTATCAAACCCTATCTCATCGCACAACGTGTGTAGTAGCATTTCTTCCCTACATTGCTTTACTCCCAATGTTCAAATTCTGCTTAGTTCGACTTCACCTTTAATCTATAATCGATTTCCCTAAAATTGTTGACATTGTGAGAAAGATTTGAAGACATCTTTTATATATTTTTCCATACTCATATCCAAATACTGAGCGTGAATAAAATAGTTTCGATATCTATGACGACAGGAAGCAAGTAAATTGTGTTGGCAATTTTTTGGCATTTCAGTCTGAAACTGATAAAATATTTTTCCACGCCGGTTTAGAATATATGATGCACGCATTTATATTGAATTGTATTTTTACACTTGTGTGAAATCAACAACAAAAATACGTGAGTATGTGTGTGTGTGTGTGTGTGTGTGTGTGTGTGTGTGTGTGTGTGTGTGTGTGTGTGTGTGTGTGCTTGTTTAATTGTGCATGTATATTTGTTTGTGTACGTCATTTATGTTCTGAACTTCTGAAGACTAAAGCCTTGTCTGTGCCTGTACAAAAACATTCAGCTATGTAAGCTTATTTTTCTCTATATGTATTCTTATTCCATCTTTATTTCTCAATTATTACTTGAAAAATAATTACAATAGTTTTTACTTACGTTTTATGTAAAAAAAAAAAGTCTCTGTCTCACTTTGTTTTCTCCCCCCCCCTCTGTGTAGTTCTATGATCGATGTATCTTTCCGTCTTATGTTCGTTCCGGTGTTTACCGCACTATAAATCTTGCACAATATTTATTCATTTCACACAATCAACATTTACCATTCAAATAGGAGAAATTATGATAATAATACAGTGAGTTGTCAATGGCAACGATTATGTTGGTTCTGTGAATATCTTAGCTACAAAGTAAATCTAGATCACTGATTAATAATTAACATGGTAGCCGACATCTGCGCTTCGGTTTTCACTACATCACAGAAATTAGAAGTATTTCGCGGAAAAATTGTGTATCAAATCACAACGCTAGCAATTTCATTAGCAGAAGTAGTTTTTAACTGTGCTTGTAAAGGTTTTTATCTACCTACCTACCTATCTATCTATCTATCTATCTATCTATCTATCTATCTATCTATCTATCATCATGGACGGACGGTAGACACATCGGCTCCCATGTAAGTTGCATTTTTCACCTCTTAAAAGACCTATTTTGTTTTAAAATTTTGTATAAGTTGTGTATAACACAAAATACTTCGTGAACATATATTTTTCAAATCAGAAATAGCTCTATTTAGAGCCTTATTTCCAAAAATTCAAACATATCTTCCTCGTTCCTAGCCATATTCTTTAAAACGAATATGGCTAAGGTTTTCAACGAGGCCGACTTCCCGCTCCTAATGCCAGAGGC
>NC_068982.1:20999955-21003279 GCF_001194135.2 Octopus bimaculoides
ATATATATATATATATATATATATATATATATACATATACATACATACACACATGTATATATACTTAAACATACACCACATTATATAATCGAGAGTTATACCGGGCACCTCCTGCATGAGTAGGCACTTTTTTGCTTCATTTAAGCAGTTTGGTCAATATGCATATGTTTGCTTTTGCCGATTGTGTTTCAAAATGCATTATTACAGCGAATACAAGCATGTTATTACTTTTTGTTCACTCATTCCCTTCTATTTATAATCATTATGAGTATTTCAATACACATAAAGATTATAAAATATGGTAACTATTTGTAGAAAACTAAAGTAAACGTACCTCTTGTCTTGCATATGTGTCTTGTATATACTGTCTTCTAAATAAACTCTTGCCTTGACTGTCTCAGTACATTGGTGCTTCCTAAATTCCGTAAATATTTGGAGGAAGGATGTGACTCCGTTCTTTGAACTGACCTTTCGTTTCCGTCTTAATCATAGATCCAGGTTCAAATTTATCCTCGTTTGTTCGCAAACACATTTCTTTTATTTGTAATTTCTATGTATTCCAGATCTCATTCTTAGATTGATGGTTGCTAATAGTTGGGAAACTCCGGACGGGGGAGGGGTAACTAAATTTTGTTTTATTTTTCTGCTTCTTCGATTTTCAGCCGTTCAATATTATTATTATTATCATCATCATCATCATCATCATCATCATCATCATCATCATCATCATCATTATCATTATTATTATTATCATTTTTAGCATTATTATTATCATCTCATCTTATTCGTTTGACATATTATATATAGTTATTTCTCTTTAAAAATATTTTGAAGGCGCATTCCTAATCACCACCACAGAAAATATAAATTCCTTAGTAAAGGAAAATGAAGAATATTTGCAAGAAATTTAACAAACTTCTAGATGGAGCGTAAGTTTCTACCAAGTGCGGTAATATGCTATAGGCCTAAGTTTCGGAAATACCTTACTGAAATATAATAAACCAATATTACACATATATAAAATGTTCGTTATTGATCGAATTGTGATAGCATCTAATTCATTCCTCGAACGCAACAACCATAAACCACAAAGTCGTTAAAGTCATGATAACATTGATAGTGGTGGTAGTAGTAGTAGTAGTAGTAGTAGTAGTAGTAGTAGTAGTAACAATAGCAACTGTTCAACAACCGTAATAATAATTATAAGTGCAACAATAACACGAATAAGTATGATGATGATGATGATGATGATGATGATGATAATAATAATAACAACAATAATAATAATAATAATAATAATAATAATAATAATAATAATAATAAGAAGAAGAAGAAGAAGAAGAAGAAGAAGAAGAAGAAGAAGAAGAAGATCAACAATAGCAATAACAACAATAATGGCAACAAAGTGTTCCTTAATTAGACAAAATTTCAATGAACAATTTAGTATCATATACAGAAGATACCAAATGAATGAATGTTTTGCATTGCAATTGGCTACAAATCATTGAATAAATATGAATTTATATAATGTATCAACAAGCATTTTGATACATTATATATCTATGGCCGCTTAAGTAGCCACTCAAATCCTCCAGTACCTTTCTATTTGATTAGGTTTTAGAAGTACATATTGAAAATAACGTTGCATAATAGGTCCGTGTGTGAGCATCTAATTATTTTGTTTAGATTGCGATTCCCATTACAGAATTATGGAAATCCATTAATTCAACTATGTGTAGGTCTATCTCATCCTATCTTCAATGCAACCGCTATTAGAACGAATACGATATGAATGCATTTTAGGGGTAGACATCGATTCAACAAAATATGTGCATTCGGATACTTATCCATTCATTTTTCCAGCCAGCCAGAGAGTCGACCAACCAGTCGCCCAGCGGATCCATCAATTTATTCATACATGTAGAGAGAGAGAGGGGGAGGAGAGAAAAAGAGACGGTGGGAGAGAGAGAGAGAGAGAAGGGGGGAGAGGGAGTGCGAGAGATAGAGAGTCCAAGAGAAACAAAGAAAGAGTCAGATAAATAGAGGGATATTGCATACGTTGTGATCATACATTCGTGAAACACGTAATGTGAAAAAACAGTTCTCATTTGATATACTTTATATAGCGTGTTGAAATAAACGTTTTAAGTATATGCCTGTACGTTTTAGATATGTTAAAATCGCAACAATATTCATTCCGATCTCTTCGCTCTCTCCCTGAGTATTATACACCCCGAAGAGATACACTGTTAATAATGACTGGTTACTACGACTCGTTTCTTGTAGCATCAAAAGTTAAGACACATAAAATAATACATACCAGTTGCCTGGCAGTCATAGAACATTTTGAATTTGCAACCAAATCATAAAATTATTTTTCGAAACCAACTAGTAACCAAACTGGAACCCGTGACAAAGAAACAACCGTCAGGTGCATGCAATGCAAAAATCACTCGCAGAGAGGAATGAGAAAGAACAAATGAACATTCAACTAGAATAACGTTGAATTTCTCCTTTTGAGCGACTGGGGAAATTTAGTATATGACGCAGGAGATATTCATGACTAATATAGAAGGTCTTGAAATCATTTACATTGAAAGCAGGGGAGGTAATTAGCTACAGAAAATTTAACTTGGCAAATGTGAAAACAGCAACTGAACAAGGAGGACTTTTGACTCCAGCATCGTGTAAGATGCACTTAAAATATCGGATAGTATGGGACACTTTTTGCAACATGAAATTACTGGATGGGTAAACTATTAGATTTCTATACGATTTTATGTGCATACATGCAAAAAAGGGTTTAATTTGAAGACATTGTGTGAGAAACCAGAACAATACCGTACGAACTGCGTTGTCGTAGTTGTGTAGAATTAAGTTATATCTTATATTCATGGTGTTATATGGATTTAGAAATTATGATGCAGAAGTTTATGCACCGGAGAGAGAAATATGTACTAGCGCATGTATGGTGGTAAATTTGGTGTTAGAAACACCAAATCTAAGAGTAATAAGCGCTTACTTAACAATTAGTAAAAGTAAAGGTAATATTAATGCTGGCATAGATGTAGCAGTAATTCCTAGACAAGATTTCGAGTGGAGGTTGCATGTATAACTCAGAACAAAAAATAAGTCCCGAAATCGCTTTTCTTAGAAAGAAATTAAAGAATACTTAGATATGTATGTAGGTGAGTTGCTATATAGAGAGTGAGAGTTTGAGAAAAGAGAGATAGAAACAGTAGGATATTCATGAACAGGAAACCGGATCTGAGTATTCCAGTATTCACTTTACATGCACGCACACACGCACGCACCCCCCCCCCC
>NC_068982.1:21003295-21007405 GCF_001194135.2 Octopus bimaculoides
ACACACACACTCACGTACGCATGCACACATACGCCCGCGCGCGCACACGCACATATATATAGAAAGAGAGAGAGAGAATAAAAGAGAGCGTGAAGTTGCAATACGAAGGTAAATTTACGCTGGGTGAGATACCAAGTGAAAACACAATGGTTAAAATTATACAAAAGTGCGTATTTCAGTCACATAAGACTCATTATTCCACAGTAAAATTAAAATTCATGGATGTTTTTGCAGAGTAGTGTAGATTAGATGATGTCTAAGCTAAATTATATCAGTATTATATACACATAAAGTTGCAATGGTACATGTTTGATAATTTCTTTACAAAAACAATATAAGACACCCGCAAATTCATGCGATGTTTCATATTTACTAAGCTATTGAAAATATTCTATCTATTTTCATTGATTTTTATTGCTTGTACATGATTTGTATGAACGAGATCAACACGAAGTAATTATTTTAGGTTTAGATTACTTTAAATTCGTCTGCGTACATTGTTTCATTTTTATGTATTGTTTTTGTTTTAAAATTTATTTATTTATTCGTCTATTTATTTGAACATCTTTTTATTCGTTTTTACTGCTTTAACAAATTTGTAAATAGCATTGAAGAGCGTTTGACATGATCATTAATGATAACTAAATAGTAATGAACAATTATCCTTTATCAGTGCTCCATCATGATAACATTATTTTAAAAAGTTATGGCAGGCTCATTATTTCAGTGATAATTTTGCCCTAAAGCTAATCTACAACGGATTTCCATTTCCATTTGGAGCCGCCTTACGTGTTTTATGGCATTTCTGGTGTTACGATAGACATTATGGCAATAATTTTCAAAATATTGCATCTGTAAATGTTTAGCTGACCAAACATGGCATTAATACTTTATGGCATTATTAAAACCAAATATAACAATGAGCAGAATAGTTTTCCTTTCGCATGGTTGTACCAGATTGTTGATTAAAATTTTATACTTGTCCAACGTTTTCTAGAATATTTCATGCAATAATTAGCAATATATTATGTCTACATTGCCTGACCAGATGAAAAAAAAGATCTACAGAATTATGAGAGAATCAGTTTTTATTTTCTTGCGTATTCATTAGAATGAACTCTGACGAAAAAGATAGAAAACAATCTTAAATAGACTTATACACGTCTGTTGCCTGAGCGTTCAAATCCAAATTATAAAAACTACATCCAACGAAAGAAGGGCAATGTGGATATATTCCCAACATATCATCATTCATTTGTTACTGGAGGAAAAGTATGCTGGCCACCGCTATCAAAGCTAAGAAGAATTAGTATTAGTGAGTGAAATACATTTGTGGACCCCAAGCCATAGCAGTTCTCATAAGGAACGACGCAGAATTCCATAGATTGATCAATTCTCCTGTGATGTTGAGATAAATAGAAAGCCTGAAAAATATCATGTGTGACAGGAGTGCGTGGAGGGAAAAACAACTCGGCTGAAACGATGCATTATTGGAATTTCTATGAATAATTTTATGACTACAAGTTTTAAAATCAAAACGAGATGCTATATATACATGATCATCGTTTATCCTTTCATAGGGATATTAATAAGAAAATATACCTCACAATCCTCTTCTATTCATTAAGAAGAACAATACAAAATCAAATTATACGTAACTTACTGGATAGAATTACCATTATGAACAGCCTGTATATGCTGTAGTTGATAACTCACCCCCAAAATAAGATGCGCTTCTTTTGAACATTTCAACATACTAGGTTACATACATATATGCATGCAAAAATACATTCGCACATACATGCATATACTTACATATATACACGCATACATATATGCATATATTCATTCTTTCATACACACATATATGTGCATGTAGAGGGATATTATGAGAAAGAAATAGATGTATAGAAACATAGCAAGGAGAATCATTAGGTGTTTATACAGTGTGACAGATGATCGAGTGCAGGCTGGGGAAACGATTACAAATCCAAAAGAGGAATGTGATGTATGAGTCGTTATTGAGGGCGATTAATGTCAGTGACTTAAGTGGAGACGTGCATTATGGTAATGGAAAGATAGTTACATAGGTCCATTGATAGGAAAGCGAATGAGGCGGGGATTAACTTATTGTTGATGGTTTTCTTTCGAAGGTGAATACAAGGGGGTTCTGTGCTGGTAGATGTTTTATTATTGAAATGAAAGCAGATTATGCAACACAGACGCAGCACAATCATAGGCATATAGACAAATATGGAAGCTGTAAAGAAACCTTACATATGTTTGTCTTCCTTGCATGAAGATAGATATTTCGATATCATATTGCCTAAAGTTTACAAAAACCGTGCAAGGAAATAAAGTGGCCAACTCTGATTTCTTTTACTACACAATACTTAGGAGATATATTACTATTTACGTAGATACATATAACTCTACATGAAAGGCTGTAGTACCCTCATTTTAAACGAAGAATGTGTAACATGTTGTCTCATCGAGTGCAAGTATTTATTTTCGTTCCAGTCATACTTGTGGGATTCAATTTATATAGATTTTTTTTTTCAATTTTACTATTTCTGATTCAGGAAAATCCCAATTTGTTTTTTTCCATTCTATACGGAAAAAAAAAAAAAATTCAATGTCTAACAGTGATTGTTGACTTCGATTTACCGTTGGTTTCCGCCATAATTATTTATCTCCCTATCTAACTCCGGCCTGCATGTCTCAGTAAGCATGAAATCTTTCGATTTATCAACCAATTTATCATTACACATCTATACGCGTCTGAAGGCATTATGAAGTGTAAATACTGCTGGTTATTATCTGGAAACATGCAAAAGTAAAATTATTTTAAAAAAGTTTTCATGTATCAAATATAAAAGCAAATCAGAAAACAATTAATGATTCTGCTCGACAGATAGTGTTTCCCTGGTTAAAGTAAGAAATTAAACACTCAATAAAACTCACGCGTTTCTTCTGAAGGGCAGTTCAAGTTCATTCCAGTTTTCATATTTACTATATAGATTGAATTCCCGGGTTGTCATCCAAATTAATTTCTTTAATTTACTAGACGTCTTTTAACCGCGGTAATCTACCGACACATAAAGTACGAGTAAAGTTTATAAGGCTTCAGCACCTGTATTGATTAGACTTCTATATAATATATGTATGTATATATTGTATAAAGGATCGTGTGTAAGGCCGGAACAATGCGAGGTAAATGCAGGGCAAATCACAAGATAACAAATATATGAATTAATGAAGACTTACATTTTATTCAATATTTCGGGGTTATAACCGCATTTTCAAGAAATTAACGAATGCACGTGTGTGAACATGTGCGGAAAGTTGTTGCTATAGCAACCAGTTAACTTCATGTAACACTCTTTTGTTGTTGATCTTATATTTCTTTTGGTGTTTGAGGAGGGCCTCAGAGATTCTAAGGTTGCCCTTGTTCCGCTGTGTTGCTTTGATGTGCACTGAGAATCCCCATCAATGACCCTAAATTGTGCCAGAGGACCTATGTTGTATACGAGATCATCTGTAGCAAATGTGTTGTATCCTACATAGGTAGCACGACAAGAAAATTCGATGTACGCATTAAGGAACACATGCAAGCAGACACTTCCGTGAAGAAACACGTACGGTAATAACAGAGCCGGGAATTCACAGTGCACATCAAGGCAACTCGGCAGAACAGGGGCAACCTTAGAATGTCTGGGGACATCCTCATCCACCAAAAGAAACCCAAGATCAACAAGAGAAGAGAGTTACAGGGAGCTAGCTGGCTGCTATAGCAACATCTTTCTGCGTAGAAAGATGTTGCTGTAACATACACGCTCCATATACGCTCACATACACGCACATCGGCATCATTGAGTAATTTCTTGAAAATGGGGGTCATAACCCCGAAATATTGAATAGAAGGTAACTCTATATTAATTCACATGTTTGTTTTCCTGTGATTTACCTTGCATTTACTTCGCATTGTTCTGGCATTACCCATGATTCTTTATGTAATATATTCAACACAATGCTTCATGGTAATTATTCGCATGTCGTATACATACATACATATATATATATATATATATATACATACATACATATATA
>NC_068982.1:21007461-21012881 GCF_001194135.2 Octopus bimaculoides
ATATATATATATATATATATATATATATATATATACACACATATATATATAGATATATGCATAGATGAGTGAGTATGCATGTGACTGTACGTGTATGTGAGTATGTGTGTGTGAGAGTGTGTGCCTGAATGTGTGTGTGTGTGTGTGTTCCGTTCTTATATCTTAAAGAGTATTGGTCAATAGATATCTTTGTCATCCGATTATGTGAGTTGCGTTTTGACGATTTGTTTCCAACAACAATGCGCCCCTATATATTTCCGTAGTAATCCAAGAGCTTACATATATCAACATTTTGCCAGACAGATGGAGTGGAAGAATAGGCTAAGTAACCAAACCTTACAGCATTACTTATTTATGTGGGGAAATCTAACTGATATAGTTTTCTGTACAAAACCAGCAAAAATGAGAATACGGCACAAATAACAAGGAAAGTCTTCTTGATTTTTACAATTCAAAGAACTCATTTTATGAATAGTAACTAGGTCAATATGGTCATCATTCTAATAACTGGAATTCAAAAGAAAATTGAATTCTTTTAAATTTTGAAAATGTAGTGTATCCTAACAAAGCCTTTCTATCTAATCATTAAATATGCGCATATGTTTTTGTAACATTATGTATACATATATACCGACACAGCAATAAATAACAAAGTCTAAGAAGTGTATATTAAATAGTATTTAACATAAATCGTTTTCTATTTCCATATTCAATTAAACAGACATTCAAAGATGCGTACACGTGGATATACGCATATGTATGTATCATATACGTGTGTGTATGCGTGTATGAATATGTGTTTGTACGTATGTATATGTATATACGGGTATATACTAACATTTATAAGTATGTGTGTGTTTGTGTGTGTGTGAACAGTTAAGTAGATACACTCAGAAAGACAATTATGATTACACTTTACTTCAAGTTCATTTCCTATAACTTTATAACCAACATTCTATATGTGACACTACGTTCTTTTATCGATATGTTCATAGTAGTTATGACAAGAACAGCTCAACCTTATAATTACGGCTCAATCTAGTGATTCAGTGTCAACCAATTATTTTATCTACATAATTCCATAGAAGCATAACTATTTAGCCATTTTCACAGGCACACAGACACACACACACAGGCACACAGACACACAGACACACGCACTCACACACAGGTAGATAAATAACAGAAAAATCCCTGAACGGCATTCCTTACTTAAAATGACTGTTTTGACATATTGTAGTACATTGATGAGATTACATAATTGTATAAATGCACGATGACATCAGGTAGCCAATTACTGCAGAAGAACTTTGTATTGCATACTACAAAGTCTTTTACCAAAATTCTATTTCACAATGTATATGTATATATATTCTTTTGTTCTCCGACTTGTTTCAGTCATTTGACTGCGATCACGCTGGAACACCGCCTTAAAGCGTTTTAGTAAAAGAAATCGACCCCAGGACGTATTCTTTGTAAGCTTAATACTTATTCTGTCGTCCCTTTTCCGAAACGCTGAGTTATGGGAAAATAAACGCGCCAACAGCGGTTGTCAAGTGATGACGGGGGTGGGGGGTCAAACACAGATACATACGCGCACACACCGACGCACTCATATATATATATATATATGTATATATATATATATATATATACGAGAGGCTTCTTTCAGTTTTCGTCTACGAAATTCACTTACAAGTTTTGGTCAGTTCGAGGCTATAGTGACAGAAGTGACTTGCCCAAAGTGACACGCAGTAGGACTGAACCCAGAACCATGTAGTTAGGAAGGTAGTTTATTACCACATAGCCACGGCTGTGTATATGAATGGATATATGTATATATTTGTATGTATATGTGTACGTATCTGTATGTATGTGTGCATGGATGTATGCATATACGTATGTTTGTATACTTATGTGTGTATCTATGTATATTTTTGAAATCACTACGTTTAACAAGCAATAGTCCTATTACAGAATGTCATGTACTATGCGCTAAATATGAGGTATTGATTAATTTAGTGTGTTAGTAATGGTAGTTGTCCTTGTTACATATCTTACTATTTAGGTACAGTTGCATTAGCAGCTAATATTTCATGGGTAACAATTATTAATATTATTAAGTACAAATGAAAATGGTGATGTATAATGTATTTAGTACTAACTTTCGAAGCATCTTTCTTAATATATGTGAAGTTTCTTAATTCTATTAATGGAACTAACTTTAAAGTAACCGTTTCTGTGCTGTATCTCGTTCTTTCGATATTTTTTTAATTACTCGTATCTGTATACACTTGAGTATGTTTTACTTTGTAAGTTATTAGTTTAAGATACAAAAATCAATGAAAGAAGATAAACATTCTATTATTGGATTTTCTTCTGATTATAGATAAATCCTGCTGCATTACTAATTTATTTTTTCGTTCGTACTCTGTAATTTTGCTGAAAAAAGTAAAGTAAAATATTCATGATTTTTTTTTTTTTGTTGTTCAAAATACTTATCTTCACTAGCCAAATGAACAAAATTTCAAAATTTATTAACTGGAGATATTTCTGATGATTTGCTATTAATTTGACACATCCAATCTAATGGTTTCTGAATTAGGCACATGGCAAACAAGTCGATATCATGAAAGCTAATGTTTCATTGATTTTAAATAACCACCCTCAATAGGAGGGGACTATATCTTGATCTTGGCAAGATGTGAAACCAGAATGTATAGATTTGGAAGAAATAGGGCGTGATATTTTGTCCTTCACACATATACTGCTGTTAAAACAATGGATTCATAATGTTAAATAATAATAAATTGGATATCGTTTAGTTGATCAAATATAAAGTGAAGAGGAAAATGTTTTTTTTTTTTATATTATACATACAGACTACCGGAAGCGTGAGTAGGGAGATCCTTTTATGAATTTGGAGTTCAAGACAGAACTATTATAGATGAAGTTGGCCACGAGACAGAATGATTCTTTGCCAAATCAATTGTCCTTGATGTCTTCCACACACATCTGGACTGTTGGCTAGAAGGCTGACCCTTCTAAAATTCATTGCAATATGAGTACTGGAGTGCGGAGGCGACAATGAGAGTGGAGTGATAGAGAGGATCCCTAATGTGGGAACATCGATATTTCAATCTAGTGAATATAGTAATTTTAGGAATAAATAAACAGGTAAAACTAAATAAAAAAATATAAAAACGTTAGAGGGAAAATTTATAATTCCACTTCTGTATACTTACTTCCCCTAAGAGTAGTGCCTTTAAATATAAATATTAAAAAATTTACAGATATAACGAACTTTTTTACATTCAACCATTGATGAAATTCTATTTATGTTACTCCACACAAACGAGTCGCTAACACAAGAACAACTGCGTTTATATATTCTCGATCTGTTCTAGTTAGTCATCACTTGTAACTTTAAAGTCGTAACTGTTCATGCACACATAAACATTACAATAATTTATATCAAACTTTTCTTAACTAGATGGATAATACTATACCACTCATTAACACATTTAACATTAATTATACCTGAAATTTAGTAAACACGAACAAAAATGGTCCCTTCCTTGTATATATACGTGCACAGTATATATATATATATATATATATATATCAGTAAAATTATGTGACACTTATTCGGTAGCCATGATAAAACTCCTAGTTTCAGATGCCGGGGTAGGAACCCACGCTAACATCTCTTCAGTTATACGGCCATTGAAAATTTCCCTGGAAAATGACCGTGAAACAAAGTGAATTTACTGTGTGGTTGACCGTTATTAAGACAAAAGAGCTATAGTCCGCTAAGTAAGGGGAGGGGTAAAAGTAAAGGAGTGGAGAAGCCTATAGTGTTCGCGTAAGCGCACCAATCCGTACATTCGCTTATATGTATATACTATCCTCCCCTCGCATGAAACACACACAAGTCCACTCACAAGGCGTTGGTCAGCCCCAGGCTATAGTGGAAGGCACTTGTCCAAGGTGCCACGCAGAGGGATTAACCCGGAACCATGTGGTTGGTAAGCAAGCTACTTACCACCTAGCCACTCCTACGCCTATATGTGTATTATGAAATATAAACCACAACTTAATAAACTATAACACAACAGAATCAGACAACTCAAATTATTCCTTAAAAATTACTATAAACAACATGCATAATTGCAAAGTTGATGTAACGATCTTCCTCCATGATACAAAAACGTAACATTAAAATAGTGTAAAATTAGACCTTGCATATTCGCGAGACTAGTCGCTCATGTTAGCTAAGTTTCACCAATAATAAATTTTACTGGTGAAATTCATCGTTATGAAATTCATCGTTATGAAATTCATCGTTATGAAATTCATCTTTATGAAAAAATTATTTGCTGTAGTAGCATAGGTTCAACGATTTAAATACAACAGAAGGGTTACAGGGGAAACAGATGTTTGGTAACCATAAATGGAATGAATATTGTGAAGGGTACACGACCCATCAATGAACATCTAATGAAGAATACATCAAAGAAATTACACAGAATATATTAACAATTTAACCGAGCCAGAAGAGAGTAAAGAATAAAAACTAAATACTGTTATTCTAGGTGAGGCATACAGAGATTGTTTCAGGACGCTGATAATTCCTGGACTACGAACATGCTTACGTGTTAAACTTTCTGATCTTGCGAAAGGTGGAAAATCGATGGTAAAGAAATAATCTTTAATACCACCTAAATGAGAAGAAAGGCCAATAGACAAAATAGAAAGGGAAGTATAAATGATTGACAAAAGAAGTTACATGAAATGTAACCTTAGGGTGTTCGAATAAAGAATAGCGTAAGCATGAGAGACTGACGACCACTATAGAAGCCAAAACGTTAACATGGCTCAAAGCAAGTCACCTGAAGACATCAGTGAACTTAGAAAACCAAGAAAGTAGAAGGTATAAAACAGTTTACTTGCAAAGCACAAAATGCTTGACTTGCGAACAGGCTGAATATTCCGTGTTGGCGAAGAGAATATCATAATATAGATATGTGTGTATAAACATCATAAGCATGTATATACATAGATGCATGCACATATATCACACGCACACATACATGTATATATATACAAACATATATATATACGCGCACACACACACACACACACACACACACACACACACACACACATATATATATACAAATTTAATCTGCGATCCATGGGACGAGCCGTTTTAACGATGCGTCCTGCCCGAAGCTCGTCGAAACGCCGGTGTTAAAACGTGGGTAGCTGATGAAGTAGAATGTTCTCTATGTGGCTCGTGTGTTCTCGTCTACGTTTGTTTGCAATGTCCTGTACCCAGATATGCACCTATACATACAGATGGATGTCGGTATGCACATACCTGTACGTATATATGCATTTACTTTTGTTTATATATA
>NC_068982.1:21013074-21013514 GCF_001194135.2 Octopus bimaculoides
TATATATATCTATATATATATATATATAGGACAATTATCAGCGATCCTGAGAGAGAGACGGTTAGACAACATCGCACTCGAAAACATACTCGTACACATATAGATCCGAGTTTTGCGTATCTTCGTTTGTGCATTTTGAAAATGCTACAGAGAGAGGGCGTGTGTGGGAGAGAGAGAGAGAGAGAGAGAGAGCGGGAAAGTAGAGTAATGCAGAATAAAGGGAATCTTCAAAGAATGCGTCTTTACAAAACAACAATATCATCATTAATTCTAAAAGTATAATTTTGAAATGTGCCGGATCGAAATTTGAAAAGACATCAAACAAAACAAAAAAGAACAAGAAAAATAATGCTAACACAAGGGAATATTGAATATCTGCAATTGCACTGAAAATACGATAGTTATAATAAAATCAACATGTGAAAGTTATATTTACAACA
>NC_068982.1:21014173-21016955 GCF_001194135.2 Octopus bimaculoides
ATATATATTTATATATGTATATACATACATACATTGTTCCTGGTTAATTTGGTTTTTGTTGTTCGTTTTTATTATTACTATTCTAAATGTGCTTTTTTTTTCTACTGAATCCCAGTAAATTACGCATTTCGCGTCAATTAATTAGAACCTAGTTTCAATTTGATGAATTGGGCATTACCGAAACTTATTAAAAGGAAAATGATGTCGCATTCGCTCTTTCATTTTTCGCCCACTCTATGTCATTGTCTCGCTTTCTCCATCTGTTCATACACCAACTCGCGGACACACACACGCGCACTCAAATACACACGCATACACACACACACGCACACACATACGTACATATACATTGATATATACATACATATATCTACATATGTGTGTGTACATATATATTTAATTATTCATATCAAACACTTTCTAATCAATCGCGCTATATAATAAGTACGACTTGATCAAAATAACATCGACATATTAGCTTTTTAATGTAATGATAACCTATCCTGTTGTAGAATGCTGGATAGAAGCAGACGAAAGAATTGATAAAAGTAGGTAAATATCCCCGATGTATTATTTTACGGATATGTTCCACATAACAGCAGATCGATAATATATAATCGAAATAATCGGTTGGCACTCAATTAAGGAAAATCAATATCAGAAAATCATAATAGAATATTATATTCCTATTACTTTTTATCAAATATTTTTATCATTATATCTCAAATGTGAAATAGTTGTAGAAAACTTTTTCACTGTTTGACTTTTATATACTTATATAGTCTTGTTCTTGTTGCTCATATGCAAAAACCCAATACAAGTACTCGTACATACACACGTATATAGATACACTCATGCGTGTATATGCGTTGCAGAGTCGTGATAAATAATCACAGCACCATCACCATAATTGAATTTTTGTATAACTGGTATACAATAAGCATTATATATTACTTCCTGAGATCGTATTATTTAAATAAGTGAATGCAGCCACTGTTAATTTTAGTGAGCGTAAAGTCAAACGACAAAGAGAGTTTATAGTGAGATTGCACTAAGAGGAAAAGCAATATGTTTTCACATCGAGATCTTCCCATTAGTTTTCATTTATGTTTTCACTTTTATTATAGAATAATAGTGATATATATTTAGAATAATAATTTTCTATATATACATATGTGTGTGTGCTTCTGTGCGTTTGTGTGTTTGTGTGTTTGTGTGTTATTGTAAATATTTATAGCTATCTATTTGTGTATATTATAGGTCGTATTTCTTCATTTAACTGATAATTTAATGTTTTGTGTTTATGTAATCATAATACAGATAGGACTACTACATAAACGCATGATCTGTATCCAGTTACAAATAGTCATAATTGCTAAAATGCCGTGGAAACGGCCTCGTATTTTAATGTTTAAAAAGGCAAATGTAAAATTTTAAATATCATATCCAAATTATGATTGTGGCTGGGTTTTAAATCATGTTTGCATTAACGTGTGTGTTTTTTTTTAAATATACGAGTAGCATAGCTATAAATATATACATATTGTTATGGTCAACATGTATGAAATGTATTTATGTGTTACTGTGAAATCGCGGGCTTAATACGCAAACATTCATAATGTGTGTCTAAGATTCTTGGATAATAGAAGTGGTAAAGTTTTGAGAAAAATCTCATGCAATTGATTGGCAATCGAGACGTTACAATATTAACAAAAATGTTTTTAATTTCCTCTTCCACATTCCAGTGAGGCGAGACATAACTGAATAACATTCCTATGTAAAACCAATAAAAAAACAGAAGACGAAAAACCATGAAACATGGATCTATATGCTGACAGTTTATTAATATAGAAAAACGGGTCGAACAAGAATAAGAAAAAGGAATCAACACATTCTCTCTGATCCCCCTAAAAGTTGATACGCACAGGCAATGCTAAAGGTTTCGAGGAGCAAAATTTTTATAGCAAGGTTCAGAAAATAATACATTTATAGATACAGCTACAAAAGATGCATGTCACTACAGACACCCACAATTGGTGAAGCATCCAAGATTGCCATCACTGACAACAATAGCACATACCCAGATATCGCACTCATATTCCTACTAAAAAAATGAGGTCTATCACAACCCTGTAACAGAGGTAAAATTCATTTCCAAACTGCACAACAGGCCGCATGCTATAAAGCAATATGCATGGGGTTTATAGAAAAGCATCAGAGTTATGATATAGCAGATGCGAAAATACACATACCAGGATGTGGCTTATTCGGTATTGCTAGAAGAGACAAAAAATCCATGGATGAGTTATTATGTAGATCAGCATATATATCACCCTTAGTAATGATGTCATATTCAAATTCATTTTATGACACGTTAATAATACATACAAAACAAATTGATGTAGTTGCCTGCACAACATACCGTCCATGAAATCTCTTCAAGCATGATGGTACATAATAAATACACACACACACACACACACACACACACACGCGCACACACACACACATGCACACACGCA
The DNA here is from genome assembly GCF_001194135.2 of Octopus bimaculoides. Taxonomy (NCBI): domain Eukaryota; kingdom Metazoa; phylum Mollusca; class Cephalopoda; order Octopoda; family Octopodidae; genus Octopus; species Octopus bimaculoides. Next base: position 21,016,696 of record NC_068982.1, read on the forward strand.
CACATACACGCACACACACAAACACACACACACATATATATAAGTATATATATATATATATATATATATATAGGTTTGAAAATGCACTTATTTTTTAAAAATATTTATTTACTTAACCGGTTTCACTTTTTTAGAAAACTATTATCAAAAGTCTTTGAGAATAATAAAAAATGTTAAAAAACAGTTTGAGTATTAAAATGCATATATACATTCTTTGATGATAAAATATATTTAAAGTATAAAGCTTTGTATGAAATTTG
>NC_068982.1:21018239-21019485 GCF_001194135.2 Octopus bimaculoides
TACATATATATATATATATATACATATATATATGTGTGTGTGTGTGTGTGTATGTTGGCTGCTCAAGAGTGGGCAGCAACAAAAAACCTATTTGTATATGCTCCACAAGGGAAAACAAGGAACATAGTTTACAATGAGGTGTTATAATCACAACAGCAAGAAAGTATGTACATGATCACCTTCTTTTACGAAACTTCATTGACTTTCATATATTTATATTGATATACATATATATACGTGTGTTTGGGTGCGTGTGTGTATATACATCTCTCTATATAAAGATGATGCGTAGTCTAGACGGCGTTTGTAGATTTCATTATTCTCTTTAATCCGGGCAACGCCGGGTATTTCTGCTAGTATATACTATAATTTAGGGTATCTAAGAGATACCAACGTCGTAGGTTCGTATATGTAAGTATTCCCTTGTTGTATATATATATATTTCTATTTATGTGCTATCTGAATATATTCCACAGATGAAGGCAGGGCATTTCTTATGCAGAACCAGAAATCCGGGAACTGGAATTATTCAGTAATTTTTTTTTTTTTTACTAGTTTATTTTGTCCTTTTGTTTTCTCTCCTGTGTGGTATATAAACATTTAATGTGGTTTTAGAGTCAATTTGTGGCTGTATCTCTTAGATACCCCAAATTATAATTTTAATAATAATTATTACCTTTGAGGTTTTCATTCCCATGCTGGCTACCTAAGATCGGTATTTTAAATAACGATCTTACCCATATTTATATAAGTTTATATATATATATGTAAGTAGATAGAGAGAGAGAGACAGACAGACAGACAGACAGACAGACAGAAAGAAAAATAGATAGTTACATAGACATTATTATATACACATATATCTATGTACGTATGTATACACATAGGCAGTTACGATGGAATACATCAACATTAGCGAAGAAGATGTACTACTAGCTATACATGAAGTGGACACAAACTCAACTGATGGCCCTGATGGTTTCTCAGCAATCCTCCTTAAATCGTGTAAGCATGCCCTGGCAAAACCCCTCCAGATCCTCTTCCAGAGCTTTCTCGCAAACGGAAGACTGCCAAGCAAGCTGAAGGAGGGAATAATATGCCCAATCCATAAAGGGGGAAGCAGAGCAGATGCCAAAACCTATAGGCCTATCTCTCTGACTTCACACATCAGCAAAGTCATGGAAAGGATAATCAGAGGAAAACTAATCGCATTCCTTGAAGAAAATAAATTGCTGAGTGATACCCA
>NC_068982.1:21020736-21021895 GCF_001194135.2 Octopus bimaculoides
ATATATGCATACATATAGATGTACATACTTACCTACGTACATATATGTATATATGAATGTACAATATTTATATATGTATGTTACAAAAACGCTCTGTACATCTGTTTCTAAGACGTTCATTCACACGACAATTTGAGAACGGTGAGATTTTGTATCGGAAAATAACTTCATCCTAGAAACTATGATTATAAAAATATCACTAGCAAAATCATAAGCGAAATCTCCGGCAACGATGTTTTCTAGCTTAATTTCTCCAACTTTGTGATAGATATAGTTCTGGGTCCTCTGCTGTTAGACAGAAACTAAGCATTTGCTGATGTGTGTTAACAATGGATAATCTACAATTGCAAACGAATTTGTACAAGAAGCGGCAATGCAAAACTAATGGTATGCAACTCTATTTATAACACGTCATTGCATACTATAAACTGAAAACTGCACGTTCGACTGTACAAGAACTCATAGAAATGTGCACATAATTATTTTCAGCTTCATTTCTAAGAATACATTTACTGGAGTGTGTATATTATATATTTTTTATAAGAAAATACCGACGAAGTCAAAATTCTCTAAACTAGCAACACTGAGACTTTCATATATATTTTTTATATATTCATATGTGGATTTGCAAGTTATTCATAAGAAATAAACAAAGGGGATCGAAGAACCCGATTTCTATTAAAATTTCAACACGACTACTACTACTACTACTACTACTACTACTACTACTACTACTACTACTACTACTACAACAATTGTTATTATCATGACTGCTGCTGCTGGTTATTCAACGGCTACAACCACTCCTAGAAGTATTGACCACTGTTTAATTTACAAAAAACAGATGGTAGTAACCTACTATCACAACGAGTTGGAATTACCATGCTTTCAGAACGGAACGAAAGGACCACATGCGCATGCAAGAAATAACAGTAAACTATGAATGTCATTCTTAATTTTAATTTCAATTTCATTTTATTAATATCACTCTTCTCTTATCATATTTTTATACTCATTTTTGATAAGGTTTTTTCAAAAAAAATGGAACATTTAATGTAAATTAATTAAAACACCTAATTTTTTTTTTTTTTAAAGTGGCATTTTCATTTATATTTATGTTTAATATATATATATAAATATGGGTGGCTGTGTGGGAAGT
>NC_068982.1:21022271-21030365 GCF_001194135.2 Octopus bimaculoides
ATATATATATATATATATAGAGAGAGAGAGAGAGAGAGAGAGAGAGATAAATATATGTATGCGTGTAAGTGTGTCTGTGTTTGTCGCCCCACCATCGCTTGACAAACGCTTCTGGCATGTTTACGTCCCCGTAACTTAGCAGTTCGGCTAAAATAGACCGATAGGATAAGTACTAGGCTTACTAAGAATAAGTCCTGGGGTCGATTTGCCCGACTAAAGGCGGTGCTCCATCATGGCCGCAGTCAAATGACTGAAACAAGTAAAAGAGTAAAAGAGTATATATATATATATATATATATAATTCATAAAGAATCTAGACATATGAACTTGCAGTATGCCGGTAAATGTTTGGACAGAATTACGCTGGACAGATATTAAAATAATCCACTACCAGTTTATAGGGCCTTGATGTTATCCTCTCGTTCGCAATTCCCTCTTTTATCGGGAATTCGAATAAGAGTGGAAAGCGTGATGTGGCGTGAAGCAATAACACTAGGAAATGTGTTGCCTCATAGATTGCATAATAGAAAAGTTGCAAAACTCATTAGTATGAAACTTTAAACATTTCGCAAAAACATTACGACTACATTCAAGTCAATAAAAATTACGATAGAACCAATGCTAATTAATCTAGCTATAAAGAAGTAAATTTCATCCTTAAGATTCATATACGTATGAAACCTTGTGGTGTGAACTATCATCGATAATCACTTAACTTACTGCAGGGGGAACTTGATTGTTAATATAAACACACTTGTGATTTGGTTAGGGATTAACCGATGTCTCGCACACAGCTTCAATTAAAATACCTATACATACATACATACATACATACATACATACAAACATACATAAATGCGAGCGTTTGTTTCTCTACGCATATATGTATGTACATGATTTTTGACAATACCAAATATAATGATTGACAATATTGTATATGCTCCATGAAGATAAAAAGAGAATAACAAAGAGTTGCGCATTTTCATCAGAAAACTTCGTTTTATATCTTTCATGGAACATGCGAGTGAGTTCAATGCTCCAACGTCATCGGAGGATGAGATTTATGAGTAAAAGAGAATAATCGATTAATTTATATTTATTTTTAGAAATCTGGGAAGAAAAAGGAAGTTGATTACATTTTGTTTTTAGTATTATGCATACTGTTATTTTAAGATTGGATATTGAATAATGATTCTTTAATATATATTGTCTTTTTTAAGTGAGGTGGAGTGGCGGAGAATATCAAGATTATACGGATGCTTTGGTAATGTCAACATAACCAGAATTTTATCTGAGGAATTATCATTGTACGAACACTGGAAAAAATGTTTCTGCAAAATAAAAAAAATTAAAAAAATGTACAGAAAAATAAAAAGACACAGCCGTAAGATGTTGCCTAGGATGATGAAGCGCAAAGAATAGGATAATACGATATATAGTAAATAAAGTTTGAGTGTGTTTATTACCTGGCATCTGTAAAAATGCCTTCTATTCTAATTTAGAATACTGAGACGGTAAAACAGGTATTCCAATAATAAATAACAGGAGGGAGTTCTTTCTTACTCTTCTATTATAAAAGCTACCCATTTTCATTACATTAATTAAGAAATAAGGAATTTCAAAAGCATGCCTACAGGATATCTAAATAATTTTCTGGATCTTTTATTACACCGTGTGCTTTTATGTTGCACCGGAAATGTGCATATATATATATATATATATATATATGCTTATATGTATATATGTATATACGAATGTAAACATCTATATGTGTGTGTATCGGTTTGCGCACGCGTTTGCAATTGCTTGTATGTTCATGTATTTATATAAAGCATAATCTCAGGGACTATGAGAGGTGAGTATAGAATATTTTTAACTACTTGGCTTCTATAGGATTACTGCTGTTTCACAATATTCTTCATGTAATATTAATTTCAGTATGGAAGGAATTATGCGTATGTCATTTTTTAAAAAAAAAGCAGCATATTCGGAAATTAATAGAAATAAAGAAGGCTAACCCCTCCGATCACCAGAACATCATGGCTACTGCAACAGTTCACCTATAAAAATACACACACAATTCATGATTAACTATCTATATTTAGAATGCATGGAATGCCAGTAAGGGTCATTGTGTGTTCTGCGTGTGTGCGTGTGTGTGTGTGCTTGTGCGCGCATGTATATGTATATATGTATGTATCTATGTATTTTCGTATGGGGAGAATGCAAGAATGTTCTGCACTTACAACAAAGCTTTATGCAGATTGACAGAACGGCTTTCAACGCACGCATGCTATAAAATGGTACTCTTATGGTTACTTAACCGAAGTTCGACCTTGATCGTTCCAGATTTTATTCCTGCGTTACAGGGTAACCCTGACCCTTCAGCTGCTAGATGCACTAAGGAAGACATAGATCAGTAATCCGATTTCTGTGGTCAGAATGTTTGTGAGGGGTGACATTCTTTGCAGGCTTCCTGTAAAATACGATGATAGAGCTTTGCTGCGTAGAATTTTGCATGAATGAACCAAGAAGTTAAAAACTAGCCGGAGAAATGCGAATCACGAAGAGGAAACAAGACGTCCATTAATCTCCACCACTGACGCGAAGATTAAGTGTGCTCGGGATGGCTCTGGGGAAGTGGCGAGTGACCATGAATAAGGAGGCTTGTTCTCTGCAAATAAACATTGGTACTGCATAATTATCACTGCCAAGCTTCAATTCCGTAAAGTTTGTGCGAGGTTGGTGTCAAAAGTATAAGCACAATCGTAGATTATCTGTCAACGCTTCCTCGAAGGCTACGACGATGAAGCCAAAGCTTTTCTGGAAAGTGTTGTCATGCAATATTAGACCTGGGTCTATCACATTGACCCACATCCCTAAAGTCAAACAGAAACGGTAGGGCGTATAATCTTTGAACGTGTATGTATGCATGCATGTATATATATATTTGTATATACATATTTATGTATATTTACTTTGCTTGGGGTTAGTTTATAGGAGTGCAAGGAGCATTCCATAATATCTGGTATTCTTTAGAAATAATCGTTATATAAATATTGAGTTAATTCTTATACGGCTGCATTGATTCTTTCATCGTGCATCTGTCTCATTCGCATTTCTATAATATACATACATATACATTAACATACTAAAATTTAAGGAATTTTATATTGTCTCTTTTGAATATAATTGAAATTTTAAAACATGCAAACTTAAACATTCTTTTCATGAATATCAGGAATGTAAATTAAATTACCAAGATAACTTTGAGAGTTTGTGTTGTATTTTATATCGTAGTATTTATTAGACATTCCTCCCCAATTGTAAATTTGACATTGCTTTTTTATATCACTTATTGATGGAAGAGACTTTAACCCAATCTTGAGCTCTTTCAAGAATACCTACATTATACTGTTGAAACGTAGGATTTATGCAAATCAAAAGTTTCGTTCTGCTGAAATCAAAGAACATTTAGTTGAACTATAGAATATTTTGCCCTCTATGTCTTGTTCTAGGCAAAGCAAACGAACTTTTTTTTTTTGAGTGTCACTATTATCTTTAAGTATTACTTATGACCCTTTCCAAATGCTGTTAACTTACAATCAGATGGTGAGGACATAATATATAGTATTATATTTTCTATCACAATATTCCATCGCATAATTTAAATGAAAACATGCTCATGCTGTATTTGTCGTCTAATTGATAGACTACTGTCATAATTATCATCGTACTCTCTTTTCAACACATATTATCCTAAAAGCTACGTAGATCTCTTAGAGTTTTTACTCAACATGGCAATTGTTCAGTGATTGATATTTCATTACGATACAAAATATTTTCACATATTTTGTTTCATATTATACATTTATTACAGAGTATTGTCTAGTGCTTCCACCCTTGCATTATTTTGCAGTATGCAACGCTTAGCGTGACTTTTTAATGAAATTCTATTTGTCCATTCTAAGTTTTCGCTCTGATTTCGATTTCTATCTACAATCTGACGTTAAACAAAACGAAAAACAAATGCATTACAATAGATATTTCATTCAGCTACAACGCTGGCTTATTTACATTGATCATGTCATATTTATAATAGTAAGCCTTTCATACACGTTTGCCAATAGTCTGTGAAATATATCTTAAATCGCAGATTATTTCAGTAAATGTTCAGACAGCGAATATGATCAACGGTTTTAAGCAATAATGCTTGAAGTCTTAAAATTATTCGACCTAGATTTTCAGAATTATCGGTAATCCTCTGAATAATGAATTGGCACAAAGTAAGTTACTGCTATTATCAAAGACAGGTCATGTTTTTCATCCTTACTTCTTTATCTATTGATCTCAAAATAGGTTTAAAAACTTCATGTTATATTCGATTATTGACAAACGTGATCGTTACATTTTCTACTGTCTTAACGCAAACATTGATTTTTTACTCTCATTGAATTAATCTTGTGAATAAGCAAATCTAAAACCACAACATTGTCCGAATTAAACGTTGAAAATATACTTCTCTTGCGCACAAGTATTTATTTCATATACTATTATTTTATGAATACTTTATGGACTCTAATCATATTTGAACTATATTTATATTTCATTGGTAAACTCCACATATTTCGAAATACTGAGGTTGAAAATGTCTATCATTCCTATTCGAACCCTATAGGGGCGTGCAAGAAACAAACACGTTATTTTTTGCTGTATAACACATGTGGAATGCTGCTGGTGGAACATCAAGTACAAATGAACACCTGTAGACAATGATTTATTTTGTAAATTAACTCATATAAAATATGTCCCAGAAAGTGTTTATAGCAGAACCCGTTGTGTATGTGTCAATTCTGGCCACGAAGTGAATTTTCTCGTCAACCAAGAGTAACTAATATAAATTAGATGTATGTCTGAGTGACTATTATTTACCAATGCATAAATTTCAAACGGGAATGCGAAGGATATAGTAAAACAGAAATATAATATAATACATGAATTAACAGTTAAGGCTTTGAAAGAGGAAGTCTCTTATGACATATTAGAGTAAAGACTTTAAAAAAGAAAGACCCGTGATTAAATAATATTTCCTCATAAATCAGTATATAAATGTGACTTGCGATTTTGATATGAGTATAAAGTGTGACAGCAACACACAATCTTTGTTCAATTTACAATACAAAAATGAACGAAAGAAGAGGCAGAAAAGAAAAATATCCACCTCGAGATTCTTATATATTTTACGAACACTTCGCTCCAAGGTATACCCATATATGACATATACATGTGTGAGTATGGATCATTTATGAAGTAATTTATTTTGGATTGATTACTTCTGCTGCTTTTATTAAGTTGTAGCTTTCCAAAAGAGTATATCGACACATCAGTTATATCTAGATCCTAATCGAATGACATATGATATGTTGAAGATAAAGATAGTAATGTCTGAATTGTTTTATACTAAAGCATATTTTAAACATACAGACCAGGCCCACGCACATTGTTACCCGTATGAGGGTAAATAAATTTATGGTATGGAGAGAGGAAGAGAAAGTGAAAGAAAAGAGAGTAAGAGAGAGAGAGAGAGAGAGAGAGACAGACAGACAGACAGAGAGAGAGAGACAGAGAGAGAGAGACAGAGAGAGAGAGAGAGTTTGTGTGTGTGTGTGTGTGTGTTGATACTAAAAAAAGAGAGGGAGAAGGAGAGGAGGAGTTCGCTTTCACCATGAAACATGAGAAAGAGATCGGCAGGTCACTGAAATTATCTACTTTGCTATGAAATTTCATGTCACTCAACCAAATTCACGGACAGAGTCGATGATTTAGTTGACCAGTTGATACTTTATAGTCATCTGTCTCAGTTCAGTTCAGAAAAGGGCTGGAGAAATTAAAACACTTGTTCAAACTTTGCGTGTGTTATCTAGCACTTGAACAAAGGAATGTCGTTTCTCTGATTCACACAATCCAAAATTTCCTTTCTTCCTTGAACTTTAGTTGATATGTATTCGAGACTATTACAAATCGTGCATTTCCAACATCCATCTGTGACTCACAAATGGCAGGTATAGAAAATGTATCTCAACAGATAAGCATTCACACTCATTGCTCGCTTTGCATTTAACTGTGCATTAATGCATACACTAAGTAAATCTCAAATCATATCTGATTCTCTCAACCACAATATACATACTCACACATGCACACACACACACACACACACGCACACACACACACACACACACATTCACGCTCACACTAGCACACACTCACTCACTCACGCACACGCGTATACATACACACACACACACATCCGTTCAGTTCGCTTTTGAGTGGGCATATAGAAGCTCCTATTTTACTATGTCCGCTACGGCCTAGTGAATCCAACTTGCGACAACATTTTAATGGGAACGTACCGTATGTGCCGATACATATATACATCCATGCATCCATACATCCATACATCCATGCATACATCCATACAGATATGCATACATACATATATACATACATGCATACATACATACATACATACATACATACATACATATATACAAAGATGTCCTTAGGAAGGAATGCCCTGACGTATACAGCAAAGCATGCCATAACTAGCAGGTATTCACTCATTCGAAAATAAGAAATACTGGTTGAGCAATCTAATAATAATATCACAGACAAACATAAAAACCTGATATTTTTTTTTTTTGGTCAAGAAAGTCATACATTTTTGTAGAAGTCAGCTGCCCAGGGGATGTGAATGTAAAATCAAAAGTCCAGGAAAAATAGAAGATGTATGGCAAACATTCAATGTTGAATTTACAGGACTTGTATCCTGTCTATGAATTCTCATTAGGTTATATACCAATAAATTTGCATAAATCATGGAAACAGAGCAAAAGAAACGTAGATAAATTCTTCATGTTCAGTCTATTATTGGCACGGTGAAGTTTTGTAAGACATTCCAAAAATTCTCCATCTAATATTCCTATGTCGAAAAGATACATACACTTGGATGTGTGCATCGACAGTTCAACCAACACACCAACTCCATCACGTGTTTACAAACACCGGAAATTCTCATGTCATTTTGTTGGCAAGCGGCTCGAACTTACTCAAGTACAACTTAAATTAAACTCAAACAAAAACCATGCATATTCAGTAGTTGAGGAAACATCTATTGTTCAAAAGGAAGCTGACACTGACCATCGAATTGATCCGTTCCTAATAAAAACTACGGCACGCCTTCAGTTTTAGGAATAGAATTTTGTCTTTGGAAACAAGCTATAAAGTTTACCGTTCTAAAGAGGTCGACCTCACCGTTCCCCTCGCACTTCTCTTCCTAGTATGCATGCCAACATCACAGCAAAACCTTTCGCGAAAAAATAATTACTATGAGCAAGCGATACAAACATTTTTGGTAAAAATGCCTTCTTTATGCTTACCAGGGCAAAATTTCTAGATTCAAATGTGTGCAAGATATGCTTTTCTTGAACTAGGCTTTACTAAATCAAGATTTAGTATATATATATATATATATATATATATATATATAAAATCAAAATAAGCAACACGGATTTCAAAGATGATTGCAGTACGCACGTTTCATGCTACTCCATTTATTTAAGTAATGCGAGCATTACATTAAATGCAATATGTAGAGCAGTCTTCAGCTGCAGGAAAATGCAGAAAATTACAGTAGAATAGACATACTATAATTGTGGCAACATTTCAAATCCAAGTGGGAGGAAGAATACATAGAATCCTTTATAACCATATCCTTTATAGCCTTGTCCATGCATAATGCTTACACCTTCCCTTTCCTTAGAAGTGATTGTCCCCCATACTATTACTACTAGATAAGAGACAATAAAATCAGAGACAGTTTAGAATTTTTGCCTAGAACCAATTACTAGCCTGATAGACTTGGCTATGTCAAGATGGATTTTTATGTATTCTTCCTCCCACTTGGATTTGAAATGTTGCCACAATTATAATATGTCTATTCTACTGTAATTTTCTGCATTTTCCTGCAGCTGAAGATTGCTCTACATATTGCATTTAATGTAATGCTCGCATTACTTAAATAAATGGAGTAGC
>NC_068982.1:21030515-21030826 GCF_001194135.2 Octopus bimaculoides
GAGGAATATATTATTTTATTAAAAGAGTTCCAACTCTGTCTGTTTTTATGTTCTATTTATATTTTTGTAAAATTAATGTGGGATATAGAATATGGAATATATAACATATAATATAAAAATGGATGGTACAATGAAATGAAGTATCGAATGTCTTATTGAATATATGGAATATGTCTTATTGAATATAAGAAATACTGAGTGTTCAATATAAAGGATTAAATATATAAAGGCGAATACGTATTTTCAATACCTTTTTGGTATTTCATCATGGTCGGAGAGGGAGAGAGAGAGAGAGAGAGAGAGAGAGAGAG
>NC_068982.1:21031251-21036507 GCF_001194135.2 Octopus bimaculoides
AGAGAGAGAGAGAGAGAGAGAGAGAGAGAGAGAGAGAGATTCCGCTCATCAGTAGATTTTTGTTACATTTTCTACTTTGTGCAAAGAACAGAAAATCGAAGTTGATATATATCTACACTAAAATACCTTTTTTCAGTACGCACGATTCATAAATATTTATTCAAGAAAAATATGTAATATATGAATCTGGAATTCATCTCTCACGCAAACGAATTTTCAAAATAAAGACTCAATTTTCCCTCCAAGTTAAAATAAGTAATAAGAATTCATAGAATGCTCTAGTTTTCATATAACATACTGTAATTTTGTGATACTATGCATATAAAGAGATCCTGAATAAGAACTGACCGGAATTTTTTTCACACTATCGTAAGGGATTTGATACTCAATATATTCGAATATGATTAAACTGGGAGGTAATACAGCTATATTATTTTGGCTCAGAAGCTTTTAACTTTCGCTCGGGATTAAATACTCATGAAATATAATCCACGTAGTAGTGTCTCTTTCTTTGGCGCATGCCCAATCATGTCGAAGAGAGTTACGTGAATCGATATCATTATATTACACATGTACGTTTTAATGACAACAATGTTGTGAATCTCGACATGTTTTAAAAAATGAATTCAAAATGAATTCGGAGAAAAGGACCTACAAGTCTCATAGCTTTAGAGAGGCATTCAACTGGTTTTGCCAGCATCACCACTTTAAAATCGTTATTATATTCAATTTTTTCGTAGGAAAAATGCCAAATTTGAACGAGGATGCAATATAGTTTCGAGATTTCATGCCAGTATATTATTGCATTTATCGACCTGAGTAAAAGCGAAATGAAAGTAGATCATTGTGGTAATTCAACTTAGCAGTGAGAGAAAAGATGAAACCAAATATTGAAACACAATTAATCCGGAGCCTCCCTTTCTTCATTATATCAACCAACGTTTTAGTCATTATAATGCTATGAATAGACTAGAAATACTTGAATTATACACATGTAACTAAGTATCAATTTCTGGACATTTTGACAATTGCAGTCATGGCTATTAGTTTCGGATTTCCGTCGCAAATACACTATAGCAGATGTACAGATATTTCGAAATAATTCACTCAATATATGAAATGCCTTCTGACCAGAGCAAGAAACTAACGTATAAACCTTCAAGTTATGATCACCATTAGCTCCATTTGCTACGCTTCTGATTATTACAATAATTTCCATCGCTGGAAACAAATGTTGCATGCATCAATAACAAATATTGATTGGTTATATAGTCGCATAAGTTTTATAGGGATAAAATAATGTGAAATTTTCTTTCCTAAGGATATTGGTGGCATAAGAGAAATGCTACTTCGCTTCATTAAATGTTACATTTAATACGTTGTTTTTGCAGTGAAATATTAAATTCACATATCGGTAAAAGCCAATAAATTTGTCTAAAGGAGAAAATGAGATGCAATATATGATTTCCTTCCTTCAGACGATTATCGAAATAATCTTAAGAACTTTAGTCGACAGTGTATGAACGCTTCTATTTGATACATTTATATGCAAGTGGATACGTACATATCTATATATGTATATGCATGTATATACATACATACATGTGCGTGTGTGTGTGTTGGTGTGTCTTTTCTGTTTGTGTCTTTGTCTTTTCTGCATGTGTATGTGTATATGCATGTGTATCTTTATCTATACGCATGTGTGTATTTATATGTACGTGTATAATACTGACTGCTGATACACATAGTAACACTCATCTACATATATAGATATATGTATGTAGATTCTAGACCGCCAGACGACTGCCAAGAAGCTCTCTATCATAATACCCTACCATCACCATTCCTTCTGAAATTGCGGTGTCTCTTCAACTAGTTTTAACATCATTCTGCACTCTCACTTACAAGCTTCCTCCATTTCCCATCGATATTCTTGTGACCTTCCTGCTACACTTAAGAAACATATGTCGAGTACACATTTCTCAGATTAAATGTAATATGCGTACATACATACCTTCTGTGTGGAATAGAATGTCGTCTCATCAACATTTGACATATCACACACATCTGATTGGAAGGCACCCCGTGATTGCTACTACATAGTTCACTAGATTGGACTCGATGGTTGATTGATCCAGTGTGGCAGATGTCACCCAGATTATCACCAGCTCTTTAAAGTTGTTTGCAAAATACTTCATATTCACGAGATGTAACTTTCTAAAATGATTTACAATGCTTGCTACAGAAGATTATGGAAGAGATCATGCTAGTTGTGTACCAGACTGTAATATGAAATACATCTGAAATACTGGTCGAACATTCCATTAATAACAGCAGACTGTTGAAAACTCAATAGTCCTCATACTATCGAACAGGATAAACAAGAAAAGAGAACATACACTGCTGTAGAAGCTAGCTGATTAGTGGATGTTTTGTGAAAATTGGAGACTAGGACAACTTTTACGGAATAATGAAAAAATTAAAATTCCTATATAAATTCTATAGATATTCGTTCGCATCTAAGGATCTAGTCTTTCTCATTCGCAAAATGAACTCCCTTAAATTAGGCTCAGATTGCTATCAATTTTAGTGTATCGATGCAACTCTGAATTTGATTACGGTCAACCAATAATTTTCTCTCGTAAATTAAAGAATCTGATGTTATTTGGAACTAAATTTGGGAAATTTGGGTAATTTTAGCCAACCAACAGACAGCGTGGTATTAGGAGTTTGAAAGCATGACGACCGCACGCTTTGTTGTAACTCCCTGTTGTCTATGTTTTCACATTTTGTATTTTTACATATTTTTCATTTCATATATTTTTCGGACACATTGACTCAGATCGCTCTATTTATGATTTCACTAGGTTAATTCAATTTATAAAAATTTAACTTAGGAGTATTTCTGAAACAGTTAGCTTTACATTTCAACAGCCTAACTGAAATTTAGCCCACGTAACAGTAACTGAGAGGGATATAGTGAAACAGAAAAACTGTGGGTGATACAGATAAATTGACATTAATTTTGAATTCTGCATGCAAATCATATAAAATACAGGTTTTTTCTCCTTGGCACACAAGGTCATACACACAAACGCATACACATACACGCACACACACAGAGATATGCATGATATATACTTTGTAATCTTGTACGTATGTATGTATGTATGTATGAATGTATGTATTATGAAGGGCGCTGTACTTCGCCTAAAGCATTGTAGAACAGAAGTAGGATAATAAATGAAATGGAAATGAGGAAAAACTTCTAAAAATGTAGAAACCAATTTCAAAACCTTTCAGAACTTTGCAAACAAAGAAATGTGCACCAGATGGGCAAGGAACTTTTTTAGTCCCTTGCGTGTGCTAGTTGCAATAGCTCATCAAATGAGGTTCTTATTGGTGGCATAGAGATAATTTTGAAAGTTCTCATCATTTGCCCACTTCAGAGGACAACTGATAAACGGTCTTGGTTTGTGCTTAATAGATGGCGGAATACATTTTTATTTAGACCAGGAAACCTGCGCTTTCTTTTTTTTGTTTGTTTTAAGGTTATCTTTACTCTATTAGCTGAACGAGTGCTTATGTACTTGTTGAAATATTACCACAAAGTATATGTATGTAAGTATGTATCTGTGTACGTAATGCATTTATCTATCTATCTACCTATCCCCTCTCTCTCTCTCTCTCTCTCTCTCTCTCTCTCTATATATATATATATATATATATAATTTTAGGAGTATGTATGTATAATTTTAGGAGTATGTATGTATAATGCGAGCAATGTATATCTTAATGTGTGTATAAATTTAAACTGAAAATAAATTATATATACTGATATATACACATTGAAATATATTGAATGAAAAATATACGATTACTTTCGTCAGAAGTAGCCTCATGCCTATGACCTTTTCAATCGCTGATGTAGAGTCAGATGAAAGGAGATGGATATTATTGTGGCGGAGACCAGTTAAAACTGTTTCCAATGGACATAACACTTTTTTATTCCCTTATGTATCAGGAGATTTTATTAGCCGTGACAGGAATTCTATATTTCAAGAACATGGAATGTAAACGAAACCTAAGTTATTCTTTTGTTCCACTCTTTGATCCCGATCTCCAGGATTGATTTTTATGTGAAACTCTATATGACAGAATATTTTAAACTTTTTACACAATGTAAAATCATTTTTGCAACGTTACTTGCCATCATAAATACACTTCAGGTGTGATCGCCTACTATTTTCTGCAGCTCCAGCGAAAGTTCGAACCTTACTCGGTGAGATGAATTCTTTATGTTGTTCTTGATCAGTATGGGTAGTTGTAGAATTTCAGACTTACCGAATCGATTATAGTATAATGCATGATTAAATATATATTGCAATTATGATAGAGAGCGCCATTCATTCAGGTGAGATTCTTCGAAAAATTATTCTTCTTCATGTTCGTCTGATTTTAAGTCGGTAGGATTTGCTTTGAGACATATGAAACTACTAAGAACTGCAGGCTGCTGAATTCATAAAGCTGTTATATTAATAAGCAAAGCACATTAGTGGAGAAACAGTAGTAATAAATATATTTGTGATTGCATCTCCTTTATGATGGACTACAAACCGTTAATGGATACAGATTGGTTACTAGGCCCATAGATCACACAAAATACTTCGTATAATTACTAACGACTTGCTAAATTCAACAAAGCATATCGCTGACGATATAAATATAGCTTTTTTGTTAATTTTATGACTTGCAAGTGCGGAAATGAAATGTCCTTTTCTCACAACACAATTAGATGTATCATTAATCGGCTCGTATATTAAATAATTAGTCTAGATAGGCAATGTAATACTAACTGAAACACAACAGCTCTGTCAATTATTATTTAAGAATATGCCCAACCATTACTACTTGTTCTACACTACTGTTATGCATACACACAAAAGCACAAATATAGAAACACAATTATATACATACCCCCACCGCACAGATAAAAATGCATATGCATACATATATTTTGTTTTATTCATATATATGTATATGTGTGTGTAAATATATACGTACATATATAATGGAAAAGAATAATTATGTTATAATTCTACTAATTCTCGATAGTAGAGGAGGAAATCTGAATGTGGGTGAGTTTTATACTCTAGTCTACTAGGTTTTTCACAGAATATATCATAACTACACACACATTCACACACACACACACACACAAACATATGTATAAATATATATATATATATATATATA
>NC_068982.1:21036626-21041077 GCF_001194135.2 Octopus bimaculoides
TTGTTATGATCATCCATTATTATGATTGACCGTTGACTGGACGCTATTCAATTTTTTTTATCCGTGTTTTTCTCCTTGTCTCCGTATTCTTTCTGTTGAAGAGCGTAGCTCGAAACGTCAAAGACTTTCCATATTCCCGAGCGTCATACTAATACATCCTTTTGTTATTTACACCACCTGTCCTCGTCTGTTGTTGTTTTTTCGTATATTCTCCCATATATATATATATATATATATATATATATAGGGAGAGAATTCACAAACAAAAGGAGAAGACGAAGACAGGTGATGTAGACAACGTTTCGAGCTTATGTTCTTCCACAGAAAGAAGCAGAAAGAAACAGGGGGAGAAAAAAAAAAAGAACGTATAGTGGATAGCGATAAGGAGCACTCCAGCGGTTATGACATCGAAGGTCCCAGCTGATACGATCAACAGAACAGCTTGCTTCTGAAATTAATTTGCAAATGGCTGAGCATTCCACAGACGCGTTTACCCCTAACGTAGTTCTCAAGGAGATTCAGTGTGACAAGGCTGGCCATTTTAAAATGCAGGTACTACTCAATTTTACCAGCTGAGTGGATTCGAGCAATGTGAAATAAAGTGTCTCGCTCAAGGACACAGCGCGTCACCGGGAATTGAACTCACGACCTTACGATCGTGAGCCGAATGCCCATAACGGCTAATCCACGCGCCTTCTCTCCCTCCCTCTCTCTATGTATGTATGTATATATATGTATGTATGTATGCATGTATGTATGTATGTATGTATATATATGTACATATGTATATACAGAGAGAGAGAGAGTGTGTGAGAGAGAGACATATATACGTATGCGTGTATGTAGGTATGAAGGTATACGTATTCTCCTATTCTTATGCTAATGTTCAATGTAAAATAATGAAAGTTTAATTATTGGAAAAGAGAAAAAAAACATAGATAGATAGATAGATAGATAGATAGATAGATAGAGCAAGATAGAGTGAGTGAGAGATAGACAGATAGATAGAGCAAGATAGAGCGAGAGAGAACGAGAGAGAGAGAGAGCGAGAGAGAGAGAAAGAGGAGGGCGTTTTCGACGTAATTAAGGATTGGCGCTTATGTTATTTTTACAAGAAAGCGAATACCGCAGGTGAGGGACATCGATAAATACTGCTGAACTTATTGAGTAGCACTTAATGAAATCTTAACAAAACCTGGGGAATGATTATAATATGCAATAATTAGAGAAAAAGTGTTTACAGATGGAAATTAGTTTATTGATTTTTATCGCTATTATTTCACGCCGGACAAAGTGCTTAGCAGCCATTCGACCGTCTCTATCTTCTGAGTTAAGATCTATTATGTGGACTTTACATTTCATCCTTTCGGGGTCGATAAATTAAGTACCAGTTGAGTACTGGGATCGATGTAATTGACTTAACCCCGCCCAACGTAATTTGAGGCCTTATGCCTTTAGAAGAAAAGATTATTATTATTATTATTGTTGTTGTTGTCGTTGTTTTTGTTCTTCTTCTTGTTCTTGTTCTTTTTCTTGTTATTATTATTATTATTATTATTATTATTATTATTATTATTATTATTATTATCGTTGTTGTTGTTGTTGTTGTTGTTTTTATTATTTTCATCATTATCATCATCATTATTATTATTATTAATATACCATATTCTCCTTTTCTGTAAAGAAAATTTGATTCTTTCTTTCGAAGTCTTGAGAAAATTTCCGGAGATTGCTCGCACTGCCAAATAATGCTGTATTTTGGATATGCTCTATTATTTATTCCGATCATTCCCAGCCAAGTTTTGATTACTCGTGTTTTTCTTAATGTACCTACTGCATGAACAGTTGTTCTTGCGGTATACACTTTTAAATAAAAAATTATTTTACATTGAACATTTGCATGAGAATATGCATACCTTCATATTTACATACACACATACGTATATATGTATCTCTCACTCTCTGTATCACTCTCTCTCTCATATATGTCAAGGTAGCGATTTCCCATGAATATAATACTTAGAGCTTATTCTTCCTATTCAATTTAGGTTACAAAATTAATTTTAACCTTCTGTAATACGTTAGCTTTCTATTAATTCACCTTGTAATACGTCTAGTTTTAGAATCAATATTCCCTACTTTTTCAGTCCAAATGTTATTCTAATATCAGCGCTAAAGCAATGCCTTGCTTGAATTAATGAATTCAGTTGGTTTTTACTTTCTCTTTAATTTTTCTGTCGTTCATATAAAATGCAACGATTGATCTTAACTATTCTGTCTTCGAACACATACCCACGTTTTGTGTTACTCGGAGCCTAATCTTTGCTTTCCAGATGGAATCTTAGTGGTCCATTTATTCATACTTCGCTACTACAGATTAAAGATATCCACAAATGAAAAGCCGTTTCACATGCTTTACGGTGGTCTAGGCATGTCATACCTAAAGCTGTTTTGCACATTCTCCAGTCGTTTAACACTGCCATATTCATCAAGCATTGATTGTTGGTTCCGCTACGACCACGTATGTACATTTCTTGCTCTTCCAGTATGCGGTTCTTCTGGTGTATGAAAACGTACATTTCTTGTGGTGAGGAGAGAGGGTAGTGATCTGAGATTGTGAATTGCATTTTCCCTTGTTGCTGCTTTCTGGCACAGTACTGTTCTACCTGAGGTCAACCAGCCTGGACTTTCTCTGTGGTTTTTAAGTAAAATGCTTAATTCTTTCGTTATCCTGTAGTGAGACTGTGCTAAGCATTTCACCCAATATCCATCAGGGGCAAACGGTAGACAACTGGAAGCATAGCTTAGAGTTAGTTATTTCAAGTCTTTAACTTCCGGTTTCAAACCCGTCCAGAATCAACTTTGTGATTTGACAGGAGTCGAAAAAATGAAGTGCTAATATTTTACTACAATGGATACACACAAATGTTCGCACTGAAAAACTATTTTGGCTTTGTTTATAGATTAGAAACCATTAATATTTTTGCTATCTCTGTACTCATAAAAACAACGGTAACCGTATCCTAATATTTATCGTAATCACCAACATGTTTCATCATCATTCTTGTCGGCGTCATCACCATCCTTGTCGTAGTAATCCTCTCCTCTTCGCTCTTGTCAAAATCAAACTGTACCCGCTTCTTATTAATTAGCACCTCATCAGTTTTACCAGCAGAATAACAAATTATGCAAGAAGAACGATGACATCGAGTCGAATGGGTTGACGTAACTTTTTGAACATATCTATATTTTATCATTACAAATATGTAAGACAGTCATGTTGAGGGTGAAAACATTGACGACTACGATGAGATTAACGACTTCAGCAACAACGAAGACGACAAGCAATATTTCCCATAATGAAAACCTTATTTCAAATTTAACTTTGCCGCTAATGGTTATGAAGATAATGGCAATGTTAACAATAACGAAATAAAGAAATAAGTAAAGTCGTTGTGATATGAAGAACAAATATATGAATAATGAATTACGGAATGAATGACATGAATGTAGGAGGAAGGAAAATTAGTATGATACGAATAAAATGAAGAATGAGAAATAAAGCTATATCTGAAAAACATGCCAGTCATATTTCTATTCATTCAGGATAAACCTCAGCAAAATCTAGAAATAATCAGTAAAACTGGGAACTGTAAATAAATCATATCCAAATACAAAAAAAAAAAAAAATATTACTAAGACACCGTATTATACCCAAACGTAAATATCTACAATAAAATCATCATGAACAATCATAACAGTAATAAATATGGAAAAACGAAGTGATTGAAACAGTGAAAGAGGAACTGGAAGAGGGAGATCTCAAAATAGTGGGAGACGGAGACAGGGAGGTATATAATGGAGAGTCGGCTGTCAAGATTTGCATCCATGTTTGGAGATGTTTTCTCAGATATTCAAGTTGATTTATTACAGAGTCCATAGTGTACTGACGAATCCACTGCATAGCTAAGTTGTATTTATGCCATGGCTAGAAGCCATGAGAATATTCTATAAATCAATGTTGATGGTTGGCCTGGAAAGCAGAAGGGGTTCTTTTGCTGCTGTGAGCTACGCATATTATGATGGATGTAAAACCAGAGAAAGGGAGTGTCAGAAGATCATAAGGAAGTAATAAAAAACAATAATAAAAAAAAGGAAAATAAATTTTAATGAAATCGAAGAGACTATGAGAAAATGGTAAAAGTAGAATAGAGAGAAATAGCAAGAAGAAAGTAGAACAAATGAGGTGGGGAGAGTTAAGGATGAGCACACAAAGAAAGTTTGGAAATCAAAGGAACGTATGCATATTCATATGCATAACTATGCACAACACACACACACGCACTGACTCACAAACACATACATGCGTATACATGCATGCGTATGTGTTTATATATATACATGTATATATGTATATGTATGTATGTATATATATATATATATATATATAT
>NC_068982.1:21041342-21042651 GCF_001194135.2 Octopus bimaculoides
ATATACACATACAGTTACTTACATATGCGTACACATATATGCATATAGACGCAGATACATGTGTGTGTATGTGTGTGTGTGTGTGTGTGTGTGTGTGTGTGTGTGTGTGTGTGTGTGTGTGTGTTTTGAGAATGTGTGCGCTGAATGGAAAGAAAGAAAAGTAGTGAAAGCTAAGTGTGTTGTGTTTGGGAGGAGAGGAAGAGTAACACAGATGAAGATTATATAAGGGTTCGTGATTTCAAAGTGATTACTTTTAGATCGAAAAGCAGATACAAAGATCACACAGAGAATGGAGGAGAGGTAGGTAAAGACCAGTTTAGTATGAAAAATAAATGTTTATTAAACAAATACCTATGATTAAAAAACATGCTACACTGCATAGACGCCAGCTCATACAAATAAGTAATAATGTTTTCTTTATGAGAAAGGCTGACATTTTGCATAACTACCCTAATATATTCTCCTCCCCTCCTATAAGCAAGCATGTATAAAGTGATACATGTGTGTATATGCGCGTGTGTACGTACGTGTGTGTGTACATATGCAGAAATATACACATATATATATATATATATACGTATATGTATATATTCACACACACTCAGGTATTATATATGCTGTGTAAATGTCTATATAAGGGAACGGAGTACACATGAAAGGAAACACGTAAGAGATAACAATACAGAATGAAAAAAGGAAGTATACTGTGAAATATATCTCTAATATATGCGTGTAAATATATGTATATATATACGAGCGCGCACACACAGGCACCTTAACTTCTACATCTGTAGGTTTTGTGTATATATCACTCAATATACCATTCTGATATTCCTTCCTTCTTTCTTTCAGCGTAGTTCTATGTAACACTTACAATTTTCCGTTTTGTTTACTTTATTCTCCCTTGGCTCTGCCTTAATATATGTCTTACGCCATTTCTTTCATTAGATTTGTATCCATCCTGTTTGCCTAGATCTAATTATCTTGCTATATATTTATAGATCTATAAATCTATAAGTAGCAGTAAACATCTATCAAGAAATCTGCAAATCTATCAAATTCGTTATTGATCTATCTACATTTTAGAGTGCAATTCTATTTGTCTCAGAATCTTTTTTCTATATCTATGGACAAGAAACCCACTGAAATATTACATGTGTATAAAGCAGATATTAAGCATTTTTACCCCAATGCTTGCCGTTATCTCATTCTTCCTCTCATAACAACTAATCTATGTTTGTAGCCCTCTCTCTCTAAATCCCTCTCACACATACACACACACGCATATGCACATACGTAAATATATATA
>NC_068982.1:21042684-21047741 GCF_001194135.2 Octopus bimaculoides
ATATATATATATATATACTTACACACACACACACACACACACACACACATATATATATATACATATATGCATACATATATATATATATATATATTGTGTGTATACATACACACACACACGCACAAAACACGCACACACACACACATACACATACATTTGCACGGAGGCAGAGCGGTAAAGAGTGAGAAAGAGAAAGGATGCATATTTTAAGAATGAAATTAGGTTTGCTAGACGCTGTAGGCATTCATTTGCATATATTAGTAACATCATTACCAATCCTATTTTGTTGTTGATGTGTTCTTATTATGTGTATAGAGTGAGCGTGCAATACATCAAAGTGACACGAGTACAAATACACGAAGACCAATATACCCATCATGACTTCTAGTCTGATAAGGGTATACAAGGTACATGCATCGCAAAAGCATGTGTGCAACATGGTGATCCCATAGCAAGATAAACAGTGCATGACCTAACAGGCGAGGTCAAGTTACAATTCTCTTGAGTTTCAGTAGTCCATTCCACTCGAAAGGTTCCTCAATAGAGGCTGAGGATTATGAACGAAACACCTGTGTTTCCAGTGTCGAATTATCCAAACCAAAACCATAACGTTCCTCTCAACACAGTCTATGGCGCTCCCCAACTACTTCTGCTCGTGTTCAGAGATGCACAAATCGTCAGCCACTAAGGGATACGCTGAACTGCTTAAAGTCAAGCCACTGACCAGCAAATCAGTTGTACTGAGTAACATATTTGCTGTATGCCTGTTGTAGGATAAATAATCATAATTATTGTATTTTAGAAAGCAAACAGAATCTTTTCTATGTTGTACAAAGGACTTAGCATCGTATCTTCCGACATGTTACCTTCTAATCTCAAATTCCGAAGAAGTTAACATTGCTTTTCTTCTTTTCGGGCTAAATTAAATGATAGAAGATAATGTGGCCGATGTAATCAACAAAGCCATTTTTTCTCCAAATTGCAGGTCGAGTACGAAAGTTTAAATATGAGCAGGCGTAATAGTTATCAGTCCGAACAAAAATCGTAGGGGCATTCCATCCGGGTATTTAGGTATTGGCTTCAAATGCTGCTGATTTCGACTTCACATTTCATCCTTTTTAGGTCAATCCAACTGAACATTTGTGTCGGTGCACTCGGGAAGCAGCTTCTCCAAAAGTTAAAGCTTTATTCCGATTATAGAATTAATTAAAATTATTAATGTAGGAGATGAAAATTATTTCATATATTCAATTATTCATATATTTATATTACATATAAATATATAAATATAAACACACACACACACACACATCAACACATGCCTAGATGATGCAAGTATTGATTTTAGTATTTAAAACAAAACATAAATACAAATGGGAATATGATTGCCTTATATGTAACGTTCGATATAACATTTAATCTCTATTTTTCAAAGCTACTTTACTTAACATGTTTGACAAGGGTTTAGCGATGAATACTTGAAACAGATATTCGTTAATAGCGTAGGCGGTACTGAGAAATGAATATACCCATATAACCATTCACACGCACAACACACACACACACACACACACACCCACACACCCACATCCACACCCACACCCACACACACACAACACCATCACCCGGACACATATACACACAAACACACACTCACACACACTCAAACACGCACACTCACACAATGCACATGCATATATATATGTAAATCGGTGGGTTTACTTCAGTGTATGAATATATGTGCACATATACACACATTAAAATATTTTTATTACAAAGCGAAACCATCAGACACCGAACTTATACACAAGTGTTCCGTCGTGATTCAACGCCCACGCCCACATTTATGCATACATAACACTATTTTATTTAAACACTATGCGCATTATAACTCATGTATTTTTGAATATTTCTTACTTGCTATTTATAGAACCTTTGAGATTAGAGATAGTTTCCCTTAAATTATATGCGTCATCTTACAATGGTTGTCACTTCAGTGCTAATGCGCGCCAGAAGTACTGTTCTTTCTTATTTTATCCACATACTCATCATATATGAGTTATCTACCTTAACTACTGCCATTATATTAAAACTTGGTCTGAGGGTGTTTTATTAGATTAATCGCCAACATTATCTTAGCTGATCAAAATGGTTCTCTTCATAATATTTTCACCTCACTGAATGGAAATCCGATATACGTTTCAAATTCCTTTAGACTGTACAAAGAATTGTTCTTCGCATCAGTATTGACAAAAGTAATGGTGTAATTACCCGGGTGTCTTTTTCTTGTTTAAATATTGTACACATCTGCCAATTCGGCAGAACATAAGCCAATGTAGCATGATGTGGGAGACCTTAAAATAAAAAGTAATTTCTTTGCGGAACAAAACACTAGAACAAATATGGAAAAACGATCCAGACAAATGCTCAATGGCTGAGACATGTCTTCAGTGTAAAGACGTACCTCACTTCAATATATGGCTATCATTTAAGATCGGATATGGATGAGACCAATCGTTTCAACATGATGTTGACCAGTATCCTTTATGCAATGAGAAGCAGTAATTTTGGCTCTGAATATAGAGATAGAATTGCTATCGCTTACAATGATAGGAAACTATACATCTCTTAAGATATATAGTCACTCACAATGATAAGAACCATAAGTCCGTTAAGCTATATGCAATACTTCAAGGTCTATCAGCCAACAGATACCCTTCAGGATCTCGTTGTTTTTGTTTTCAGTTTTAAGTTTAGATAATAACAGTTATTGTAAGTAATTTAACTGGTTCTCCGGTGTTGTGGATAATAAGCATGTCACAATCGTAGGCCGCGATAAAATAGATTCGTCTCTTTCAAGTGTTCTATCCATATCTTTTAGGCCAGACTTAAATGTATTTATGTTATATACATATCTGACAGTCACTTCCATATCGATACCAGTGGCATTGTTCAACCTATTATAAACACGTCAGGGAACTTTCTTGATTACCAGTAACTGATAATATTTTACTGAGATATTAGAACAAGCGAATGTGCAATAATTGTGAATCTTGAAATGCAGTACCCTTGTAAATTTGAATGTGCCACTACTTATCTGAAATTTGTCGATAACATGTTATAAACTGCCAAATATTCAGTTTATTTCTAGGTTGACGGGAAAGAAACATATTTCATGTCTAACAGCCTGGCTGTGCTGTAGATTCGAACATTTGTCTCTACATTGTATCAATATATGTTTGCTGGAAAATGGTTTTCGCATTACTATGGCTATGCCCTTTCTACACAAAAATATGACTCAATGACATTTTTGTTAGTTGACACACGATCCCCGCATTCCGATTAGTCAGCCCTATTTCTTTTCCTAGACTTGTGATATGTCTATTTAAGATGACATTCTGATTGTGTGTTTCAAAGAAAATCTTCATATTCGAGATCGTGTATATCAGAGTTTCCGTGCTTCAAGCAGAGCCATTATATCCTAATACCTCTATCAGAGAATGGGAATTTTAAATAGAGAATCTTATAGCAATTAAAAGTTGCCATTTTTCCGGATTATCATATAGCAGAGTAATTGTGTAATGAATCGGTACTTTGAGGTAGTACATGCGTGCAACATATTTACAAATAAGTAGTAACCACTTACTAATGCCAGCTCGTTCTTTAGACATTTTTAGCACCCACATATTCAACAGAGAAAAACAGATATTAAGTGTCCACTCTCTGGATTACCTTATCAGACTACTTCACCACATAGTCTACTCTCATTGAGAGTTTGATCAGAAGAGTGTTTGATGCTGAAGTTTATTTGATTGTTACAGTGATGAAAAAGTATGTATATATACAACGTGACAAAATTAAATTATTTTTTCTGTTTATTTTTCCACCGTAATGTACGTCACCTCTCGTACATCGTTTCAGGTCAAGGAATTTGAACGGAATGCACGATAGACAGGCTAGCGTTTATAGGCGATCCTCCTAAAATGTGGCTAATTGCAAACACAAATACACGTTTGAGGAAACTAACCTTGGGGACAAACTTTTTAAACTATCAGTCATTTACGGGATACATTTTCTCAGGAGATTATAGCTGGGGAACGAAGATAGATTTTATGGCGTTTTGAAGCACAGTCCCTATCATAATTTTCTGTATCTTATCACCAAAGAAGTAAATACATCTGCTAGTAAGATCGAAAACCACTGACACTAACTCATTCCGATATGCAGCATAGTAAATGCAATGATGAAGATCGTTTTTCCTCGGAGCAACAATCATAATTCTTCCTTTATGGAAGTTGTGATTAGTATAGTATCCTTTTCATGTGCTTAGTAAACGAAGTACGAGCATACTTGATGTCTTCTAGCGTGGGCTTATATCTGGTATTCATGGCGAGCAAAACTGTATCTCTGGACTGAAACAAAGTTTGTCTGGAACCACATAGTAAACAACTATGGTGTGTGATTCGAGAGGGAAATGACATAGAAAACTTACACTTTTCATTGCTACTTTGTTCCATTCGTCGTTTTGCAAAAGGCTGCATGCTTAAAGCCTATAAATAGATATATGTATGCATATATAAATTTGCAAATCACAAAGAAATAGTATAATGAAAATTTATTTAATAGTAATAAAATTCAAAAATCATTACAAATTGTTTTACAATTTGAAGTATGTAAAGATAATTTAGGCTATTATACCTAATAATAACGAAATTGCGCGTGTGTATAAAAGCAAAATGCAAACATCTTTTAAAACAATGCAGAAATTAAGCTACGTCCACAGGTGAAACGAAGTCTTTGCTAAACACTAAATTGTGATATAACGTTTCAAAAGTGCTAAGTTAATCATTAAAAGATTATGGAAGATAATAATATTACCAAATTTAATATAATATAAAACTGTATACACCACGTATTGTTTTCCCTTGTATCGTACAATATATTCTGTTTTGTAGAAGGATACAATAAGGAGTTATTTCTATGAGTAGTACGGGATTACTTGAATCCATCTATTGTAACTTAAATTTATATATTTATATGCATACATATATATATAT
>NC_068982.1:21047751-21051326 GCF_001194135.2 Octopus bimaculoides
TATATATATATTTATATATATATATATGTATATATATATGTGTGTGTCTGTGTGTGTATGTGTGTATACATATGAGTGTGTGTGCGTGTGTATGTGTGAGCCCGTTTGTGTGTACGTTAATATTGGTCTGTCTCTTCGGGGGTATAAGTAACATAGCCAAGGAAATTGTGCAATATAAATCATGAAAAAAAAAATAAGACAGTCATCTCTTTTGAACTACGAATACTATATTAAATCATCTTGATCAACGCTTTTATTGCCCCTACATTATTGATAAGAATTAAGTTTTCTTCTAATTATAGTCATGTTCGTCGATTAATCAAAATATTCACCGAATGTATTCCACAAGTCAGCCAGGGGACTTGTTGTCATTTCAACTGATGAGATCATAAGTTCACAAGAGAATGGAAATTAAGCTCATTTGATATATTTTAATATAATTCTTCTTAATATTTCTTTCTGTATTGAATATAGTCGTCTATAAGAATACTTTTTTGTTTACTTTTTAATAGATTTCACCTATACGGCATTACAAAGAAACGGTGAACTCTGCAGTGCATCACATTTGGCACTGATCTTAGGATTATTGTCTAAAGCCAAAAGATTTATTGACTCCAGGGTGAATTTAGGTCAGTCCCAGCAAAGTCAAACAAGCCTCTTTCAGAGTAGGTATGGTGGAGGGTGAGAATGAGTGAGAAAGAGAATGAGAGAGAGAGAGAGCGATGGCGAAGAGCAAAATTACGCGCGTGTGCGTGTGTGTAAATGTGTGTGTGTTTGTGCATGTGTGTGCTTCTGTGTGTAAGTGCTTGTGTGTAGGTGTATGCGTTTGAGTGTTCTTGTGTGATCTAGAACCTTTCGTTCGATGCCAAAATGCTCTTTTATGTTTCGCTATAAGTAAAATTGCTAATATAATAACATACTCAATTATTTTGTCGAATTCACGAGGGAGGGAAGTCAAGTAAGACCAAAAATACGTCATCTGCATCTTTTCAGTTAACCTTGTCTCGTTGAAAATATATTATTTATCGATTTCTGAAAGAAACTTTTGTTCTTCTTCGTAATCGATTGAACTGCACAGAAAGTTGAAGCTACTTCGCTTGGTTTTTTCGGTGATTTATCTTACTTTGAGGATTGAAGAGAAATTTACCTAAAGAAATCCCTATTGTGTTAATATATCATAATTTAATTAAAACCTTTAGATTGTTTAAATAATGAACTAGCTTTAGAGAAATGGTAGCTTTCAGCCGGATTTTTAGACATGTCTCCATTAATCTGTCCAGACGTTCTACAGTTTAATTAATATCCGAGGTACTACATAACTGTATACTTAAATATGGAATAATCCAAACCGATGGATTCTTAAACTTCCTTAAAATGCGAAATCTATATTAGTTCTGCTTCTGTATGGAAATGCAAGCAGTTTTTATAATTTAAATATTCCTTTTGTAAATATTTATTGAAATACACAATTGGAACGCATATGAAGCCATCAGCTTAATATATTTCCTTTTAAATACGTTTACTATTAACAGTTCCCTAGTAATAAAGAAGATAATCGTTCACTGTTAAATTCTTCGCAAAGCAACGAGAAAGTTCTATAAACATTTATTATGATAATCCTTGAAATAGTATCTAATTTCCTGCTATGAATGACTGTTAAACTGTACAAGCTATTGCAAAAGTAAAGCACGGAATGACTGAAAATTTCGCTTGGAACAGATACAATAGAAATGATGACAGAAATGTCCCATAAAAAATGTAATTATGGATTAATATTTGCAAAAAATATAATTTAATCACTGTCAGAACTGCATGCTCTATTTCATTTCTACTTTAGATTTCTATAGTAATACAACGACGTAGCTTATTACTGTGATAGAAAAATGTTATTGCATTTGTTAATTGACAGGTATGAAAAAGAAGTGGCACATACGTGATGTACGATCACTTATGCCGGCGTAAGTAGCTAACATATCCCTATGTACATTGTTTAGTATTTGACTGGAAGAAATACGAAAAAATGAGTATATTTAAATTTTGTCACAAATTATCTCATTATAGGAATGAAACAGAGTGTGATACTGGTGTGTGTCCATAATATACCTTGGATACCAGAAACACGATTTTCCGCTCTCTACAAATTAGCACAAATTCATAACAATAGCATTTATGTAATCCATAAAACAAAGAAATATATTCACAGATGACCATGATTCTAACTAAAGGAGAGATACAAAGAAGACATAACTGCTTGAAATATCATGTATTTCATTAAAGATATGGATGTAAATGAGTGAAGTAAAATAAAATAGAATTGGACAGATGATTTGCAAATGATTTCTCTTTCAATGGTTTTGCAAGTCATTTCTTTTTAACTTTGTCTTCGCTTCTGTTGTCTTGGAGTATTTTTATGATATATACCTATATGTAATTATGTAAAGATACGAATACCTGTTGAGTGATGCATAACTTAATTAATTGAAATAACGTAAGCATAAGTTATTGCAGGCGATTTATTGTGGATATAGCACAAGGGTGGCAGTATTAAACAAACCAACACAAAATATATAAATAAGCAACATCTTAAATTTTAACGACCAGGAAAAAGAAAAACAGAAATAATTAAGAAATATCTCGAGCCAATTTACGTGCTAGTAAACGAACGGTTTGAAACATTTAAAGCACAAAATCTTAGGTGAAGATGTCATTTGCCTAAATGAGCATTACCAAGACCATGGCGTTCTTTCATCCATCTGATACGAGTGACAATAGAAGATAGAGAGAGGAAATATAAGGATACGCGACGGCGAAAAGATTAAAATAGGAGAAACAATCTCTAAGCATATTATTATATGTTGCATCATCACATACGAAATTGCTATAAAAGCGTGTTTTTTCTTTTATAAATTTCTTTATATAAAACACTTGTTTATGGAAGTCAGTCTACGAATTATGTGGCATGTTTTTGTTGTTTCAGAAGATTTTTCACCTGTCATTTCTTCATTTCTGCCACTTTCTATGTTTGTATATTTCGCTGTGTGTGTGTGTGTATATATATAGGTATAGTTAGAGTGACAGAGGAGAAAGAAAATACAAAATAAATATATCGGAGTGCGAATTAGAAACTATTGGCTTTCAAGTATAATACTTGGATTGCATGTTCAACTGTAAGTGAAATTCTGAGATGATATATGT
Source organism: Octopus bimaculoides (assembly GCF_001194135.2). NCBI lineage: Eukaryota > Metazoa > Mollusca > Cephalopoda > Octopoda > Octopodidae > Octopus > Octopus bimaculoides. Next base: position 21,050,947 of record NC_068982.1, read on the forward strand.
ATGTGTGTAGTACTAAATGAGATGCGAAACAATGTTGCGGAAATGTATCGGAGTATGTTGATAATGCTCATAATGGGGCAAGAATGTTATTCACTCGTTACTTCTATATAGTTATATTCATATAGGCCAATCACCTCCTGATAAATTCATTATAGCCGTATTCTATAAGCTGATATGACTATATAAACTGCGATAAAAACAAAGAACTGCACAAAAACAAATACACAATATATATATATATATATATATATATCTGTGTATGTATGTATGTATGTATGTATGTAGGTATGTATGTATCTGTGTGCGTGTGTGAATATATAGTAAAAACTCGGTTATATACATACATATATATATATATATATATATATATATACACACAC
>NC_068982.1:21051596-21052469 GCF_001194135.2 Octopus bimaculoides
ATATATATATATATATATATATATACATATATACATTAATATATAGATTTATGTATATATACTTACATGTCTATAGAAAGAAATGTTTTCTGATATACGTAGTCCATATGTAATGTGTGTGCATATGCACATTACTTATATCGGTAACCGGCTGGTCATACGTTCTTGCTGTACGTGTTTGTTTGTGTATTAGTGAGCGAATTCGCTAGTTTCATTTTGTAGATGGATGTCTACAAATATGTGACACAATTTCATCGAAATATGCCTAATGAAACGTGCGTACATACATGTTGAGACCTTTATACGAATAATTATAGAGATAAGTAACTAGCATGCTGGCATATTGCGTTTAAGGATATGCACAGAAGTGAGTCTTGTGTATATTAATCACATTATTTCTACATATACACACATATGCAAGCATGCATTTGAATGTCTACATAGACAGGGACACACGCACTAACGCTCGCACTAACACACACATATATATATACATATACATTATTACGTAGTATATACACACATATACACCTTTGTATATAACTGTATATATCTGTGTATATACATATATTATTAATAGTATCATTTTTACAATGATGATAATAATAATAATGATAATAATAATAATAATAATAATAATAATAATAATAATAATAATAATAATAATAATAATAATAATAATAATAATAATAATAATAATAATAATAATAATAACAATAATAATGATGATGATGATGATGATAATGATAATAATAATGTATGGGATATTGCCTCTCGAGGCACATCACGTAACAGTATATAAATTACTATGAAAATGTCGGGTTGGAAATCTTTTGGGCACGTATGTGTCTATGTATATATATATATATATAT
>NC_068982.1:21052925-21053534 GCF_001194135.2 Octopus bimaculoides
ATATGCTTACGCATATATATATATGTGTGTGTGGGGGTATACATACATATATTTTTACATATGCTTACGCATATATATATATGGCACACATATGACCTTCCATCTGTACAAAACAGGGAGATACACGATAGAAACATCGTTAGAGAATTATGCATGTAGGTATATAGGTGTATGGATAAATATAGCCATTCATCATCGAATAATGTCACGGCGAAAAACCGTGTTTATTTCTTTGCATTGGAAAACCTGAAGCACCGAACATTGGACAGCGTTTTTCAGTAGAATCCATCCTACATGGGCATCATTAAAAAGTCGGAAACGGAAAACTAAAGGGAGAATTGAATGCGTGTTTGACTAATAAGAATAATATACTCTCAAAATAACAATGGTTACATGAGCATATCCAACAAAATATATATGTGTGCGTGTGTGTGAGTGTGTCTATGTGTGTGTGTGTATGTATATATATGTATGTATATGTATATGTGTGTGAGTGTATATGTACAGATATATGGCTATCTTCATGTATATAAACATATTTGTATCTATAAATGTTTTTATATATTTGCAGATATATTTATATGCATATGTATATATATATATATATAT
>NC_068982.1:21055465-21055991 GCF_001194135.2 Octopus bimaculoides
ATATATATAAATAAATTTCTGTAGAGCTGTGTATGTGTTTACATATACATGCTTGTGTAGAGAATCACAGATATTGAAATAGAGAGACCGAGCGAGAGTCAGATAAAGATTAAGAGGCAGAGGCGCTGTGCAGAAATGAGAACAGAACGGAAGAAGGAAAGCAGCGATACATTTAGAGTGAATGAACTCGTGGTTGGCAGGAAAGGGAGTTGAAAAGATCGATGAAAAGATGTAATAAAGAGCGAGTGAATATAAACTGAAAACAAACTAAAATCAACAACATGATGAATGTATAAACAAAACATGGAAACTATTTATAAGGAAACACTGGGAAATATAGTATTACATAAAGAAAGAAGAGAACGAAAGAATATAGAAGGAAATTAGCAATTGAATGATTGGCACATAGTTTCTCTATAAATATCATTGCTTGTTGTTTTTGTTGGCATTTGGGTAAAGCGTAAGTGAAGGAGAGATAGAGAGAGAGAGAGAGAGAGAGAGAGAGAGAGAGAGAGAGAGAGAGAGA
>NC_068982.1:21056423-21059671 GCF_001194135.2 Octopus bimaculoides
TATATATATATATATATATATATATATATATATATGCGCGTGTGTGTGTAATGCATGCTTACACATAAATCGTTAAAGGGTGGTGGTTTATGGTCATAGTATAGAACGAAAATATATCCACACTGACATTTCCCATGCATAACTTCATTATTGCCAAAAGGCAAGAGGATTGCTAGTTTGCATGGTGTACTCCACATTATTTAACTATCGTGATGTAGTGGGATCAATCAGTTAAAATAATCTCTTATACTCTTCCCACACATTTGTATTATTCTATTTTCTGCCACCCCTTTATCTTCAAATATCTATAATTTTTGGGGTATCTTTTATTCCTTTTACGTAATGACACCGCAAATATACTTCGTTATTTTCGCTGTATGTGTTGATGGGCAAAGACGAATATGTATGTATGCTTGCAAACATACAAACACACACACACGCACTCACTCGCACACACACTCAGACACACGCAAACACACATATTTAAAGTCATGTATGTACATACATACGCGCACAAATATATATATACAAATAGAGATTCATTTACATATACACATCGGAAGGTAAGTTGTATTTTAGGCTGTTCTTTATACTAATGATACACACACAGGTACAATTTTGCTTCTTTCCATATATTAATCCCTTCTACTGTACGGATAAGACCCGAACATTTTGGGGTGGGTACTAGTCGATTACATAGAACCCAGTGCCTAATTGGTACATATTTTGTCAACCCCGAAAAGCAAAGTCGACTTCGGTAGAATTTGAACTGAGAACGTACAGACGGACGAAATGCGACTAAGCATCTCGCTGGGCGTGCTACCAGTTCTAGTAGTTCGACGCCTTTTTTCCCATATATTAATTAAGTATTAAAAATTGTATATCTTTATTAATGGTTGGGGCAATCACTCAGCCATCCATGTTCACGATAATCCTTCGTCGCCAATCGTTAATTCAAGACTAGCAGGCTCTGACCAGTCCAGTTGTATGCGCCTCTGTTTACAGATGTTTGGAAATGAAAATGTGTGAGTGTGTGAGAGAGAGAGGGGGTGAGCGAGAGAGTGGGGAAGGGAGAGAGAGAGAAAGAGAGCGGGAAGAGAGAGAAAGAGCGGGAAGAGCGAGAGAGTGGGGAAGAGCGGGAAGAGAGAGAGAGAGAGAGAGAAAGCGGGAAGAATGAGAGAGAGCATGATGATGAGTGAAAGAGAGTCACGGTGTTTAAGAGAGGAGAGGGAGGTAAATGAGAGAGTGCTCAATACCAAGAGTCAGACAGAGAAATGCGTGTGCACCTAACATAGTCAAATCGTGTGTGGTCTTTAAACGCGTGTAAGAGAACCTTTTACAAACTATGCTAATGGTATGCAATTTGTGGAAGGTCTTAGTACTGAAACGTTTATATTTCTTTCTGGGGTCAGTGTTTTTGTCTTTGTAAGGGGACTGTGTGACGATACTGTATAGATATTCAAATACAGTCATACTATTTGTTTCTTTTTAGACGTGTTAGATCATATTGCAATCTAAAGACAATCCTTTTCCTTCATTGTTATACGTACTTACCTGACATTATATCGCTAACGTTTTAGTTTAGATATTTAAATGCGTCAGAGGTTTTAAATATATTAAACATGAGAAATGAAATACAATTAAAATATGCTGCAAGAATTATAGGCGCAGTCGTTGCTGTGTATTAAGAAGCTTCCTTACCAGTCCCATCATTTCAGATTCTATCCTTCTGTGTGACACCTTCTACTACAGTTAGTGTCTTCTAATACAGTCCCGTGCCTACGAAAAGACTTGTGGGTAAAATTTGTAGACAGAAACAGAAGAGAGCCATCCATGTATATGTGTACACACACACACACACACACACACACGCACATATCTATATATATACATACATACACACACACACACACACACACACACACACACACATATATATATATATATATATATATATATATATATATATATATAAGGTTGAGGGGGGTATTGGATTTAACCAAACCCAAGAGGATACAGGTAATACCGAGTAAGTGCTGTATACCGACTACTTTTGCCCCAGTCGTTGTATGAACAAGATTGGAGATTATAAGTCGTGTATTAGCGTGTGTCTATGTAAATATATAAAAATAAAAAGATAAAGAGAGCAATGGTAAGGTTGGAGAAATATTTTATGGATAGAGTCTTACAGCTGTTTCTTGGAAGATCCAGTACTTCCATTCATCATTTTTTTCTGTCTCCGATGAAGGGAAGTGCTGGATCTTCCCAGAAACAGCTGTAATATTCTATCCATAAAATATTTCTCCAACCTTATCATTGCTCTCTTTATCTTTTTATTTTTATATATTTACATACATATATATATATATATATTTGATTATATGCGGTGTCTGTGTTTGCCCCCCCCCTCCCCAGTACATTTTGAAAACCGGTGTTTGTGTTTTACGTCCTCGCAACTTAGCGGTTCAGCGCACAAAACAATGAAATAAGTATTAAGGAAGGAAAGTATGTGCAGCATTTGATTGGAGCAACGGAAATATTCTTCATGGCTGTGCCCCAGCATGGTCGCAGTCTAATAACTGAACCAAGTAACAGAGAAGATATATCGTATTATATTTTGCAATATGCTACTTATGCAACGTATAGCATATAGCCTACATCGTATCTAGCAAGGCCATATGATATTGTTGAATGCCAAGATATATAAGACATATACAATCTCATAGGCTTTAAATTTGCAACACATTCGCTACAGCAAAGTTAATATAATCCCTTGTTGGAAGTCGTCTTTAACATGTTTTCCCTTTAATCCTTTGAAGCGTTTGCGAGGTACAAATTGTCAGCATTCTGCAATACTTAGCATATTTTGGTTTCATCCACTTATTACCTTACATTTGACACTCTTCAATTCAGGGTACAAACAGTTTCACTATCTTTATAATGCAGCACAATTTTTGCTATGCTGCTTAGTATTTTTATTTTATTTTCTCATTGTATTTGCTATTTTTCTCTGAAAGAGAATATTGTTTTGCACATAGTGGTTTGATGCATTCACCGTGAGTGAATAGGAAGCAGTTTCATTCACGACTATGTTCTTCCGAGTTCAGAATCACAGCGCTGCACACAGGTTTCTCTATTTTCTGAGAGAAAGTAACGTCTTATAATGTCCTGCAAGTTCTCCAAACGTGACCCTCCTTACCGAGTAAGCTTGATGCGGTTGCCAGTTTAGTATATATATATATATATAT
>NC_068982.1:21060181-21060688 GCF_001194135.2 Octopus bimaculoides
TATATATATATATATATATATATGCATGTATATGTGTCTGAGTTTGTACTCCCACCATCGTTTGACAACCGATTTTGGTGTGTTTACGTTCGCGTTACCTAGCGGTTCGGCACCGATAGTATAAGTACTAGGCTTACAAAGAATAAGTTCTAGGCTCGACTTGCTAGACTAAAGGCAGTGCTCCTGCATGGCCGAAGTCATATGACTGAAACAAGTAAAAGAATAAATGAATAATACATATATGCATACACATCTCGGAGTAACACAAGTATGGAGGATAGAAAGAACTGGAGACAGTGAGAGAGCGAGATATAATTTGATGTATGCCGATGGAGAGATAACAACTATTTCAGAGTGCGGTAACAAAATATACTTTTATGTTTGAAGCGCTGATATCGTGTGAATGCATATATGTTTGTGTGTGTGCGTGTGTGTGTCTGTGTGCGTATCTTCATATACATATTTATATATATGTAAGTATGTGTGTATGTATATATGTGTGTGTAT
>NC_068982.1:21060698-21061354 GCF_001194135.2 Octopus bimaculoides
GTGTGTGCTGAGAACCTATCTTTGTAAGCAGTGCATTATCAGATTAAGAAGAAAGAATTAATGAAGAGAGAAGAGAAGTGCTTCGATTTCATAATTTTGATGTGGATGAATCTATACCGTACAATCATGCATGAGTCTATAAAACGAAGAACTCTGATTATTATATTAGGCATCTGTTGATGGAAAACATTCAGTGCTTCTTTTTCCCTGGGCACTTCGTAATATAATTGATGTCAGAAATGAAACAAGATGACAATAACTACTGAAATTCTGCTTGTGGTTCAAAGGTGATAATAAGAATGATCTTTTTTACGTGATCGGTATATATAAGTCGATATAACACTTTCAGTACCAAACATGAATTTGTAAATATAGAGCAACAACTACTAAATTATTTATTTATATCATGGCGAATGTATGTAATATTTTGAAGCAGAAATAAGTGCATAATGAAAATGTTTTTCAGAAGTGATGATTACACACACAGAAACTCACAGACTTGTGCGCGTGCACACACGAATTTATTTTTATATGTATACATATATATATATATATATAAGCTAGATGGGTGTTGAAAACATTATATTTATCAAAGCGTTCATCGAAGTCACAACCGTTATCAGAAATCACAAACTCACAAAATTTGGCAAATAACC
>NC_068982.1:21061706-21066462 GCF_001194135.2 Octopus bimaculoides
GAAATAAGAAATCATATCATGACATGAACTTAATTAGCTTACACCTGTTTTTGCAATACAACACAAATCACTCACAGCTGAATGCTTGTGTGTATGTATAACTGTAAAAGCTTTTCCCAAATAGAATTGCAGTTCATTTTTCAGCTCCTCTGGACCTATAGGGCGATAGACAAGCATTCAAATATGAGTGCATTGCATCTCATAGAAGAAAAGAAAACCTGAAAGCTACTAAAACTACTGTCATTTCAATTTCTTATTAACGCCCTGGCGCTCTGTTCTGATGCATATGTAAACTGAATTCAAACATCAGGTTATTACTATTTTTATGTTTAAGCGAAATGGTGATGATGATGATGATGATGATGATGATGATGATGATGATGGTTTTATTTATTTGCGGCAAGGGCGAAGGAGGGGGGCAATAAAAAAGACAAACAAAGCGTTTGTGTGGGGAAGTTACACATTTATTATTTTTAAAAAATAGTTTTAGTTATTTGACTACGGCCATGCTCAAACACCGATTTTAGACGATCAAGTCCACGCCAGGACTTATTCTTTGTAAGCCTAGTACTTATTCTAGCGGTAAATGTTACCGAACCGCTAAGTTACAGGGACATAAACACACCAACATCGGTTGTCAAGCGACGGTGGGGGGACAAACAGACACAAAAACATTGTGTGTTATTTGTAAAAAAATAAACAGATTTGAATGGTACAACAATGCACTATAATACAAAAGATGGACTATACACCTCTTGTAATTTAGTTATCTATAGTCCGATGATATTTCAGAATACAATTCCTTCTTCAGATTTTCTTAGATGGAGTCTCTGCTATAAACTGTGTACTAACGGCTTTTCTTTTTTTCCGGAAGTGTCTCAGTAGTGGTCTCACGAAGCTCCTTCCAGAGTTCCTCATGAGAAGTGCGTGAGGTCGGCTATGATTCAATCTCGCATGTGTTGGTATATCTGTAGCGCTGCTTCTAAGTTATGTGTTATAAACAATACATGAGCATGTTATTAGGAATGAACCTACACACGTCCAGATGTAGCTAAATAATATATTGATTACCAGTCGCCAGCCTGTTGTTAATTTGGGGTCCTAGTCTGTGAATGAGTAATGTTTCCTTAATTCTTAAATTACCCAAATTTCTTTCATTGTCCTCAATTGTGACTGTTATGCTTTTGTCAGCGTTCCGGTATCTGACTAGATATTTTCTGAAGGAGGAGGCTCTCGTGTTCAGATGTTCTTTGATGCGGGCGTGCAACGGTCTTGTTGTGCTACCCACATAGAACTTGTTGCATTTGTTACAAAAAATGTGCAAGTGAGTTTATGTATAATATCAAGGTTGAACAGCATGACAGAAGTGCGGCAAGTGTATTTGCAAAGAAAGTGAAACCAATGGCAATGCAAAACTATTGGCTGATATGTTGGAACAAAAGCTTCAGCATGGAAAATGTGTGGCTTGTTGGAAACAGGCTGATGTAGGCCAGAAGCACATCAGTAGCTACGGAGCGCAGGCCTAAAGGTAGAACGTGAAGGCTTCATTTTTACTGTTCAAGAACAGAGCTTATCGACCCGGAACTATGAAGACAATGTGATGAAAAACTGTGTAGATCCAAAGTGCCGATACTTCAAAGATGGGAGTCAAACAGTGGTTCTATAACTTATAAAGTGCAAATCAAGATATTACAGAGTTGGACAATATCTACATTGGATAATGTGTTGGGATTACAAAATCAAAACTGCTGACAAATGGTACAAGCACAACCCTGAGGCTGTAACTGAGAAAGAAAATGTCACGATTCTTTGTGAATTCCCAGTATGTGCAGACCGGACATCAAAGCAAATAAGCTAAATATTGTTGTGAAAGACAAAACAATAAAGTCCATTTATAGATTGACATGAGCATACCTTTTGACCATAATTTCGACCCCGAAAGGATGAAAGGCAAAGTCGACCTCGGCGAAATTTGAACTCAGAAAGTAAAATTAAACGAAATAGCGCTAAACATTTCGCCCGGCATGCTAACGTTTCTCCCAGCTCGCCGACTTAAATTGTATGAATAATGTTTTATTAGGCAGTCAATGGTATATTTATATATATTGAAGTTTTATATTTTACTTGTTTCAGCCATCAGAGTGCAGCCATGCTGGGGCACCACCTAGAGGAATTTTTAGTGCAATGAATCTAGCCCATTACTTATCTTTCTTTTCAACCTGGTACTTATTCCATCATCACTTCTGTCAAACTGCTAGGTTACGGAAACGTGAACACACCAACACCGGTTGCCAAGTGGTGATGAGAGACAAATAGAAACAGACACACATGCATACACACACACGCACGCACACAAACACACACACACACACATACACACACACACACACACACGCACGCACGCATATTATAAACGAGCTTCTTTCAGGTTCAACCTACTGAACCCACACAGAAGACAGTGGGGGTCTCGAGGCTACAGTAGAAGATACTTACCCAGAGTGCCATGTAGTGGGACTGAACCCGGAAGCATGTGGTTGTGAAGCAAGCTTCTTTCCACACATCCGCCCCTGCGTCTTTATAGGTGAAAAATCGTCTCATATTCTTGATAGTTTGTGTCGAAACAATATTAAGAAATTATACCATACGTAATTATGAGTTTGTTAACATTATATTTAAGAAGAAATCTAGGTCACTTAGAAAAATTTACACCGCTGAAGATAGATTCGATGGCAACATGTGAAGGGTAAGATATTACTAAATACATAAATGCTTTTCTAAAATTCTCTGTTTTGTCTGATGTACGACAGGTGCTGAACATTTTCTGACTTTCTGTAAAAGAAAATAGAGGAAGATCGGTTAATTTTGATTTTATTCAACATATTCACCTTTTAGATTCATTGGAGCAGTCCTTCAACTTTTCTAGACACTGTGAAGCAACTCAAAATGTTGAGCCTCCAACCAGGTCTTTGGCGATACCCTTAAAGCTAAGAACTTTTCAGGACCTCCTTGTAGACAGCCAATAACTGTATATAAAATTGTTATGTAACGTATAACGGACGAAAGGTTTCAATAAAGCATCCACAGAGGTGAATATTCGCGTGAACCCTTTTGTGTGATAACTAACTTAGCAGCACAACCGATTTCTGTCGTGGATGAATTGTATCAGATTAATACAATGTATTAGATTAAATATCGTTTACAAATATCTACGAGTTTGATGCACTTTTGTAATCTGTATTCACTTATCCATCTTAAAATAATAATAAAAAATGAGTGTTCTTGCTGTCTGCTAGATAACTAGTAATTTATTGTAATCTTAAATTCAAATGGAGCAAGAAAGCTCAAACATATGTACACATGCATAGAAATACACAGGCTACAAGAAGACACACGCACTCAAGGGCATCCCCCATGCGTACATGCATAACTGCATGCACATATGTGTGTATATGTATGATTATGTGTGTATATGGAGGCGCAATGGCCCAGTGGTTAGGGCAGCGGACTCGCGATCGATTCCCAGACCGGGCGTTTTGAGTGTTTATTGAGTGAAAACACCTAAAGTTCCACGAGTCTCCGGCAGGGGATGGTGGTGAACCCTGCTGTACTCTTTCACTGCAACTTTCTCTCACTCCTTCTTCCTGTTTCTGTTGTGCCTGTAATTCAAAGGGCCAGCCTTGTCACACTGTGTCACGCTGAATATCCCTGAGAACTATGTTAAGAGTACACGTGCCTGTGGAGTGCTCAGCCACTTGCACGTTAATTTCACGAGCAGGCTGTTCCGTTGATCGGATCAATTGGAACCCTTTACGACGTATGCGACGGAGTGCCAACAACAATGTGCGTATATATATATATATATATATATATATATATATATATATATATATATATACACGCATAATCTATATGTTTATTTATATATACATACACATAATCTATATGTTTATTTATATATACATCATACGCATTTATGTGTGTGCGTGTGTGTCTGTGTATGTATGTTTGTATTTATATGTCTGAACATGTGTGTGTGTGTGTGTGTGTGTGGGTGTGTGTGTGTTTGTGTGCGTAATGTTCTCCTCTGTAGAACAATACGTTACTTCAAGGTAGAAGGATCCCATCTTATAACAAAAAAAAAAAACTGCGTCAGAAGCAATAAATTTCTAGGAAACAGACAGATGGAAGTAACTCACGTTCATTTATTTATTACAGTTGCAATCGATTATTGCTATTTCCGGTGGTAGGAGTAAGACAGCTTAATTTTACTACGATGTTTAGAACAAGTTTTGTTTTATCGTAGTACAAACATGCTTATACTGTTATGACATTCATAGCATATTAGTCATCCGCTGAATTGATTTGGGATACTAAAGAAGATATTTACGTATCTTTCAATGCAAGCCATATAGCTGCAATTGGTTCCTTGTGGATCCAGAAATGTTCCTGGTAAAACAATCGCTATATATATCTGCCTACGCATGTTCGCAAAGTGTCCAGTGGGCAATATGATTCTTCTTCTTCTTCATCTTCTTCTTCTTCTTCTTCTTCTTCTTCTTCTTCTTCTTCTTCTTCTTCTTCTTCTTCTTCTTCTTTTTTTTCTTCTTCTTCTTCTTCTACTTCTTCTTCTTCTTCTTCTTCTTCTTCTTCTTCTTCTTCTTCTTCTTCTTCTTATTATTATTATTATTATTATTATTATTATTATTATTATTATTATCATTATCATCATCATCATCATCATCATCATCACCACCAT
>NC_068982.1:21066577-21070073 GCF_001194135.2 Octopus bimaculoides
TCTTCTTCTTCTTCTTCTTCTTCTTCTTCTTCTTCTTCTTCTTCTTCTTCTTCTTATTATTATTATTATTATTATTATTATTATTATTATTATTATTATCATTATCATCATCATCATCATCATCATCATCACCACCATCATCATCTATTTCTTTCAATTTTGTTTCCATGTGTTTTCCCGTCGCCCAGGGCAAAGAAACCTATTGTAAACATTGATATGCCATTAAAATATACAAACCAGTTTCTCCATATTTTACAAGAGTTTGCTCTGTGTATTATCTCCTGAGATGGCGTACCTAATACATATTAATATAGTGCTTCTTTATACTCTTCCCGAATCCATTTCATCCTCTTGCATTATTCTAATTCTGCTAGATGCTGTAATGAATATGGAGGGCTCGATGCCGAGCAGTTACAGTTCAAGTTATCACCCAGCTTCGTATTAGTGGATGACTTTCAAACCACAGATTATAACCCCACTGAGAGACGCACTTCCAGACGTACCATAGGACAAGCGATCTTTTCATTTTCCTATTGTAAGAAGACACTGGTAGATCGCATTTCCCATACCTTGGTGGTACAGTAATTCAGGAGATTTTGTGTGGAGTTATACCTGAAATAACGAAAGATGGCTACCCTCGTATTGGGGATTCTATTTATCAATAATCGTTTTTTTTTTTTTTTTCTAAGGACATGTCTTTTGTTACATACTTTTATGTTGTATTTTCCCCCTTGATCGTTGTAAAACCCACCTGTTGTGCTTATAGAATAATTCACCTCATCATTGTCGTCGTGTCATCATCATCATCATCATTATAACAGGGACGGCCATAGAGTTGATAACCATTATCTTGTTTTTCGCATTGAGCTGTTTTCAGTATTAATCTATCGTATCTACAGTATTCTTTTTTTTTAAATTTTCTCTTTCATTTGTGTGTGTTGTATTGTATCCAGTTCATTGATTCCAAAATATTCGTACATCTGGTTTTGGTCTACTTCTGTTATTTCATTTGTTTTATCTCGTGTGATGCTACTACTCTTAACTAGTTTTCGTCTTTTCAAGGTCGCTTTGGCACAATTTTCCAAGCCAAACTTCATGTTTATTTCTTTAGTAAATCCATGTGCTGCCTGTAGTAATGTTTCCATCTGTTTATCATTTGTAGCGTACATCTTTAGATTATCAATATATTGGAGGTGGTTGATTGTTTTGCTGTAGCAGTTGTATCCACATCCAGTTCAGTTTAGAGTTTAGCAAGGAATGGAGAGAGTTTGTCTCCCTGGAATATTCCTCTTCTAATGGGGATGGATTTGATTTTTATGAGTCCCTCTTTCCTCTGGAGCTGTAGCACTGTCTGCCATTTATTCATGGAATGTTTTATATATTTTATGATTATTGCTGCTACCTTGTTCACAGTTAGTGTTTCTAGGATCCACGCTGGGGAATACTATCAAAAGCCTTTCGTTAATCGATCCAGGCCATACACAGAGCCTTCTTTCTGCGGCTGTCTTCAGTTATGGCTTTATTGATCAATAGCTGATTTTTACAGTCGTATGTGCCCTTGAACCATTCCTCCTGCTCTTCTGGAAACAGCTTGTTTTCTTTCAAATGCTTGCTCATTTTCTATAAATTGTAGGGAGACAAGTTATTGGTTTGTAATTTTGTGGGTTTACCGTTTCAGTGAATTTGGGAATTAGGAGAGTTATTATTATTATGATTATTATTGTTGTTGTTGTTGTTATTATTATTATTATTATTGTTTTTGTTGTTATTATTAATATCATCAAGCAATAAGATGAGTGCGATGCGATTCTCAATAGGCTGTTAATTTAACGGTTTAAACGATATTTCAACGGACCGTCGGTATTAGTAATTCACAAATATATTTGTCACCATGCATTTTAAAGACTGAAAGTGTAATAGATTCAGAATATCTTCTGAGAATGTACACTTTGATGAGTTCCTCAAAATTGCAGCCGTTTGATGAATATATCCGACAAATTCCGTCGAACTACTGCTGTTGTATCTGACGTCATACTGTGCCCACTGAATTTTTTGTTTAATTTAACGAACATAAATCAAGTTGTGTTTGGTACATTATCTTGCGTACAACAAATCGGAATCTTCACACGTCCCACCTTCCGTATTAATCATAAACGTTTTGTTTTGATTCTTAATGGAATTGACTTGACGCATGTTGCACAATGAACAGGGCTTAATTCTCTTCCGGTTGTTTTCCAAGCTTCGGAATCTCCAATGGTAGTTTTCCTTAGGTTAGAGGTAGTGGTTGATATTTATCATACACTTTTGTTGCATCGAAATGCTACGATATGTTCAATCCGCGCAAAAGGTCCCTGAATAAAGGTTGTTTTAATGGTGAACGAAACACCCATGTTTCCAGATGTGAATTATCCAAATCCCAAACGATTCCTATGGTCGCCGCAAAGTTGAGACTCTTGTTTAGTACTGCTTCTTCAGAGCTTTCTAGATGTCGGCTACTTACATTAATGACTGCTTCCACAGGTGGGTAACGAACTTCAGTCTTTATTCTCTGACCTTTGAATTTCATAAGCTTCTTAATCTTGCATATCTTCACCATTTTAAATTCTTTCATGTACGACTTTTCCAGATCTTGTTGGATTCTCTTTCTATCATCATCTCTGGTTATTTTTCTAAGTAATGAAGAGCAACCTCTCATTAATTTCGTTATTTAGTTGATGTTTTTGTTCCCCCAACGGTTGTAATGGATCCTTTCACAGACGAGGGTATGTCCTGCTCTTTCCACTACTCTTCTAGCTTTATATGAATCCACAGGTGTCATTAAATTCAAGCCAGTTGGTATTAGCTTTGTGTCTCTACATCTACACAGGAAAGTTAGATGGTTTGAAAGACGAGCTAGTTTTCGATGGAGATTCTCTATATGTCTCCATTGAAGTCTAATGTAGGCTCCGTAGCGATTGGATAATACAGTTCTATATCTAAGAGACGAGGAATAATATACATTATTTACATTTGACGGATATTTGTTTTCATCTTGTTTGCTGTTAACACAACGTTAACACAACCTTCTAAGCAGATCGAATGCAGATATGAATAGCATATAGGAACCAGTATTAAGGAAGTATAGAATAATATTAGATTTATAAGCCCTAATAATAATAATAATAATAATAATAATAATAATAATAATAATAATAATAAAAATAATAATAATAATAATAATAATAATAATAATAATAATAAAACAAATGAAATCCAAACTTAAACTAGAACAGCAACGGACCATGATAAAACGATGGCAAGAAAAAGCCCCTACATGGTAAATACTGGGCTAAACTAAATGCGAAAGAAATAGACAGAGAAAAATCCCAGCAATGGCTGAGAAGCTCAGGACTCAAAGCAGAGACTGAAGGATTTTTAATTGCTGCACAAGACCAGAGCCTCCCCACCAGAAATTACCAAAAACACATAATGAAAAGAAATATAACAAGTAACTGTA
>NC_068982.1:21070407-21076618 GCF_001194135.2 Octopus bimaculoides
TCTCTCTAAAAGAAATGGAAAAACTTTCAAAATACAAAGACCTAGAAATAGAGATAACTCGAATGTGGAATCTAAAAACAGAAACAATTCTTATCATAGTAGGTGCCTTAGGTATAATAAAAAAAAATATTCAGACAAATACATAACAAAAACACCAGGACTTACACATATATATAACATACAGAAAATTGCACTACTGGGTACTGCACACATTCTACGCAAAATACTTTCAATACAGTAAACATAAGAGCACCACAGCAAACCACAGCACATACCCAAAGCACACAGAGCTGCGCTCGGTAGTGAAGTGAAAGCACGTTATAAAAATAAAAATAATAATAATAATAATAATATCGCAAAATTCTATTATAATTCGTCATCTCTTAAATATAAAACTGTATAAACTTAGATGAACTTAGATATATTTCGACCAAAGATTGGTCCAGGTCATGTCTAACTTAATAGCACCACCTGGTAGGATTATTGAAGTCCTTTTGAAGTCAAGTTCTGTTTATGGTCCATTCAAGTAGTGAGTTCTTGTTGAGTGAGTTGTATCCAGGTATGGGTGGCTTATCTGGTATTCCTTGAAGAAATCTGTCTAGACTCCGTTTAAAGGTGATGGGGTCTTTCCCTCTTTGATTTGTTTAACAGGCCCTGCCCTGTTAAACAGGGCAGTGCCTGTTGAGGAAAAGAAATTATGTCGCAGTGTACCTATATGGTGTGATCCTGAATTGGGAAGGGGAAATATGGCCTGTGGTCCCAGCCTTAGAGGAACCTTGAAACTAATGTTCAGGTCATGTGGTCAATGTTGGCGGTATATTCTCCACATCGTACAGATGGTGTACCGTTAGCGGCGGCGCTGGAGGGAGTAGAGTTTCAAGGCTTTAAGGCGGTCCCAGTAATTGAGATCAATTATGCCTTCAATTTATTTAGTGAGTGCCCTCTGGGGTGATTCAATCCTCGAGATGTTTTGTTTTGTATGGGGAGACCACAAATGGCAGCAGTACTCGATGTGTGGCTGTACAAAGGAGGAGAATATATACGAACATTTTAATTTAGTTCACAGGCCCCAAGAACTAAGGACTATCAGGGTGCACAGACCCCAAGCAGAGAACCATTGATCTATACCATTCTTCCTTTCGGGATCAATAAAATAAGAATCAGTATAAACCCCAGTGCCGATGTTTTCGACCAACCCTATCCTCTAAACTCCCGCGTCTTTGTAAAGATTATTAGTTTTGTTAGTTGAGGTTGTGTTGATGGTGATATTGGCGTTGATAGTAGTAGTAGTAGTAGTAGTAGTAGTAGTAGTAGTAGTAGTAGTAGTAGCAGCAGTAGTTTCTTTTCAGCTTCTGCTTTCATTCCTCATGCCAAAAGTATTATTTTACCGTGCAATCGATATTGATTTCTCGTATGCGTCTATTTGGATACATAAGCAGACACAAATAGATATAAACGTTTACATCCACATATATGCGATATAAGCTTCTACACATTGATAAACATAGTATATATTTATTTAAATATATATATTAATGTATAAATGCATGTGTCCGTCCTTCTGTGTGCATAAAAAGGAGATAGATAAGTAAAAGTGCGCAGTGTGTGTATATATATATATATATATATATATATATATATATATATATACATATTTATATATAAATATAAAGTACAAATTTATTATTCATAAAGATGAATACTATTGCTAGCAACTTCGAAATCTCACACACTAGAATCATCGCCGAACTGCAGAAAATATGTGAAGGCTTAAATGCGTGCTATTGGTACCATAAATTCCAGTAGTTACGTTGTTCGCGATTAAAACCGGTATACCCACTAGTGGGAGGTGTTGGTACAATCACAGCAGGGCGAAAACAAGACCTGTTAAAGGGACGGCTGAACCTATTATTGATTCCGCGACAGTCCAGTAATAGGCATGGAGCTTCACAAATTCCAGGTCGCAGGCCAATGACCTGGAAGTCCACTTGGAGTGAAGCATCCTTCGGCTTTTGTGAACACTTGTATTGAAGAGGTCACTCTGCTATAAAACGAGATGTGCAGGGAATGTCGCTGAACTTTTTTATAGATAGTTTGCTTGTACTTGAGATGATACCGCTCTCTTATACCTGAACTTACGACCGATATTGGTACTGGATACTTTGCCCTGGCTTGCCTCTGGATGCTTGGTCGAGTCGGGTATTTTACAGTTGTCTCGCCGGCATTTGAAGCGCATGCGAAACCGACTGAAGCCGACAGCTGATGCAAGAACCTCACGGACGGCCATTCTTGGCATTTCTCATGTAATTGTTTTTGTTGGTCAACTATGGTCAAGTATCAGTTCTGCGAGAATGTTGCTGTTATAACTACTCTATGACATCTGTGGTAGCATTCTGTGGTAGCAGTCTATCCGTACATAAACATGCATATACACAAGATGACCTTGATAGATAAAGGTGAATGTGATGAAACAAGAGAAACACTTGCTATTATCGATCGTCTTCATTTCACTGATGCTCCTGTCGGAAATCCCCGGCAGAAGTCGAGTTGGTGTTTAAGAGTAGAGTACTTCTACGACCTACCTGTCTAGTATATCTCAACCAGTATTTGTATTGTGGCACTACTGCGGCCTTTTTGTCAGATATATCTAAACTGATATTTGTATATTAGTATAGTGTTCCGGCTTTTCGTTCATGCCAGATAGCATTTTCTGCATGTGAAACCACTTAATTCTTTATATTATCCCTGTTTAGGTTTTATATTCTGCATCAGGAGAATAAGGATTAAAATTTGTTTGGCTATTGTTCTTTTTCATATTTTTTGGCGTTTGAACACTCAATGAGACAGACTTCTATAGTAACATTTATCCATTCGTTTATCCGGAAGTGATTGCTCTGGGTGCATGTAAATTTTTGAGTTTCACGTGTGTATATTTCTGCATTTAGCGTGGTCACTGTTCCCGGATTTCCGGGAGTTCAATACAGCTGAGTATCGTTTACACCGACGAATGATTCACACGATAACATGAGATTCAACCAGTATTTGTAGGTGTAACTGGATAGACTGAAGATGTGCTAAGAGAATTGGACGTACTATATATCACAACGAAGAATTGACATAAAGGTTCATATGTGAGCAACATTCTTATGTTATACCTAATACACTCTTTTTTAACGAGCAGGTAATCAAATTGATCCAACATCTGAATATCGTCGAAAAGTTTTGAATGCCATTTACAATTAACTGAGTAGAAAAAGTGTTTACATGTGTGTCCATGTTCCTAAAATTGAACCAATATAGATGTTACTGCTAATATGTATCTTTTGAATGAACGCATTTGTTTTGTAGAAATTGCAATGTGTATTACGAATATCTGTAGACCTCAAGGTAAAATATTTGGTAGGATAGAATATTGTTGAGGATATTCAAATTTTCAGGATTTCTTTCTTGTATTACTTGCTCTTGTCACTAGCTACGCAGTAAACTTATACTTGGCATTCTTAGCTATTATAATTGCTGCTACAACATTACAGTTCAACATCTGCTAAACTAAACATTATTATTTATTTACTTTATTGTGAACGACATTTACAAGAATTTATTTTTCATTTTTATTGGAAACATAAATATACTGCTTTTCATATATTTATCGTTTCCGCCTTTACTACCGACATGTGGATTTTCACTTAAATTTACTGCACCAATGTGTTTCCTATATTCAATAATATGTATGGAGAATATATAATTCGGTCATATTCCTGATATTCGCAGATACCAATATTGCGAACAATTCCATAATAGCTCTTTGGTATGCAGTTTCACCAAATATGTTCCTTATGCGTGTCTGTGTTTTTGATATTTTTAAATTGTTTTCTCTTAACGTATTGTATGAACGAACAGTTGACTTTCATAATATATGATATATTCTTAATTCCGTCACCTGTTGAAGATGATCAAATTGACGCCTAGAAATTATCATTTTTACATGGTTATGTTAACTCTATAATCATGTCATCGTAGTTGTTGTAGTTTAACCCAAGTTAGAGCTGACTGAGAAGACAATTAAGCTTCCGCTTAATTGTCTTCTCAGCCCCCAGCCGTCTTATCTCTGTGTATATTTGTAGAATGTATTGGGTTGTCCCGAAAGTTCGTGCCGATTTTTAAAGGAAAGAAAAAGGTCAATAAATACTTGCCATTACATTTTTAATCAACCAAATATGAACCATTTTGTTGCACAATGCGTCTCCAACTTTCCTTTTAACTTGAAAATACCCTCTTCCCAGAATTGAGGTGGTTTCATGGCAAATAAGTCGAAAGGTAAGCTACTATAAATCGGCACGAACTTTCCGGAAAACCCAATATTATCAATTGATACTGTTGTTCTTTTACGATGACAGAATACCATCTAAATTTTGGTCGCTATTTTTAGTGAGTGATAGTCTGCTTAGGAAAATACATTTCAACTCTTCGCTTTTGGTTACTATGAGTGACTTTTAATTTTAAAAAGGTTCATTTTTCTTTATATTTAAAGAGGCAAGGTGGTAAAATCTTAAGCACACCGGGCAAAATGGCTAGCGGTATTTCATCTTTCCGTACTTTCTGAGCTCAAATTCTGCGAGGTGGACTTTCTCTTTCATCCTTTAAGCATCGATGAAATAATCACCATTTACGCACGGCGGTGGGGGGGGGGGGGCTTGAAATGGACAAGCCCACCCCTCCAATGTCTCTGACCTTGTGTCTATTGCAGGATTATATATCTAAAATATGAGCTGGCAGAATAGATAGCACTCCGAACAAAATGCTTAGCAGCATTTCATCCGTCTTTACGATTTGAGTTCAGATTCCACCGA
The DNA here is from genome assembly GCF_001194135.2 of Octopus bimaculoides. Lineage (NCBI taxonomy): Eukaryota > Metazoa > Mollusca > Cephalopoda > Octopoda > Octopodidae > Octopus > Octopus bimaculoides. The sequence continues at coordinate 21,075,258 of NC_068982.1, forward strand.
GGTCGCCATGCTTTTAGCAATGTATTCATTTTCAGTTTCATTTGTATGATAATCTTTGTTAATTTTTAATCATTTAAAGCTACTTCACACTTTTACGTTTGTCTGTCCTTGTCCGTCCCCTCTATGTATTTATTGCATTATGGCAAATTTTATGAAATAAAGTAGCTTGTATACCAACCACATGGTTCCGGGTTCGGTCCCACTACCCTCCACCTGAGGCAAGTGATTTCTACTATAGCCTCGAGCCGACAAAATCCTTGTGAGTGGATTTAATTGACGGAAACTGAAAGAAGCCAGTCGTATATGTGTGTGTTTGTGTGTTTGTGTATGTGTGTGTGTGTGTGTGTGTGTGTGCGTGCGTCTGTGTGCGTGCGTTTTTGTGTCTGTGTTCCTCCCACAACATAGCTTGACAACCGATGTTGGTATGTTTATATTTCCCGTAACTTAGATGTTCGGCAATAGAGACCGATAGAATAAGAAGTAGACTTAAACAGAATAAGTCTTGGGGTTGATTCGGTCGACTAAAGGCGGTGCACCAGCATGGCCGAAGTCGAATGACTGAAACAAATAAAAGAATAAAATAATATGTGTGCATGTGCGTGTCGGTATGTACATGTATGCGTATGTGTGCGTGTGTGTGTATATACACACGCATATCTCTATCTATCAGTCTCTCTCTCTCTCTCTCACTACATGTATGTGTGCGTCTGTGTTTGTGTGTGTGTTTGTGTGTGTATGCATGTGTGCTTATAGGCTTTTATATACGTAAGTGTATGTGTCATTGTTTTTGTGTGTGACACGTCCTCCACCTCTGAAAACCAGCGTAGGTTTGTTTACCTCCCCATAACTTAAAGCATCTGCAAGACAGACTTATAGAATAAACACGGGGCTTAAAAGAATGATATGCGCTAGTGTTGTTCCATTCATTCAAGTAAACCATTTGAAGCCAGTTCCTTACATTAGCCGTAGTCCATGCAATGAAGCTGATAAAATATATATATGCGTTTATGTGTGTTTTGCTTGAGTGTGTGTGTGAATATATGGATGTGTGTGTTAGTAGGTGTGTGTGAATGCGTGTAGTTGTGCCCCTATCATGATGATAGTTGTGATCGAAGCGTTTTCCTATATATTTACTGACAAAGTTTTCTACTACTACGTGTAACTGAAAACGGGGTGTGTGTGGGGGGGGGGTGGAATTATTTGTGGTAATATACTTTCTTGAAACACTGTTAATAAGAAGGAACTGTAGCAGACATTTTTAAATAAATGTCATTTTATATTTTTCATCTAAGCAGTAATTGATTGAAAATGACAAAGTATATGACTATGGACATGAAACAAACTTCATACATACATATAAA
>NC_068982.1:21076941-21079489 GCF_001194135.2 Octopus bimaculoides
TATATATATATATATATATATGGAGAGAGAGAGGGAGAGAGAGAGAGAGAGGGAGAGAGAGAGAGAGAGAGATACATGACAATTTTTGTTAAAATAGAATGTCAATAAGCATATCTCAAATTCTCTGACTTTGCAGACAAAAATACATCCAGTAATCCCCCAGAAGTAGAGATAACAGTGCAGACATGCAAGAAGAGGAAAATAAATAAATAGAAGAAAACATAGATAGCAATATCTCAAAATTTAATCCAGAATCAATCAACTTAGAAGTTAGAAAAAAGAACGCTCTTTTTTAATCTTTCATCTGGTCAAAATGGAAACAATTTATGAATACATAAAAATCGCGATAGAACTTAACATAGATTTTTCAGAGTAGACATTTAATCCATTTTCAGTGAAGTTAAAAGCACCTTGATTTTTAATATGATGTCTGCTAAAATTAAGTAGAAACAAGTGGATCATTTTTTGCTTTTTTTATATTTGTCGATAGCATTAATGTTGGATGCGCCCCAAATACATTAGCATGTTTATATAATCATCGTTCTCCGATATAGATTTGCATGTACTTTATGTCATTAAGTATGCGCATCTCGGTAGATGCTTTCTAAAATTATATTATTCAGGTCAAACGGCACTCGATCTCCTAAAAACTGCTGTGAAATTACTTGTTAGATAAATTGAGTATATAGTAGACGTCGAAATAGTGTAGACGTCGATGAAATATGTTGAATTGAATGAAATAGATTTATGATCACAGCATTGGAGCATTTTATCATATATCTTTTAAACATGAGCTAACCATAAATATAAACGCAAAAGTCATAGCAGCACGTCATCATCAACAATGACATCTGTGTGTTAAGAAAGGAACCTAAAACGACTTGACTCAAAGCACTCGATATAAGAGGCAAATACGTTTCCAATGATTCAGTATCATCAGAAAGAGTTAATACTTCACACAATCATTCCACGATAAACATCGGACGGGATTCTGATGGCTAGGAACTTTTCGGCACAATGGCTTAGTCGATCAGTCCTCCTCCCAACAACAATAAGGATGTTAATCATACATAACATCTGAATATACAAAATCGTGCATGCGAAATTCCAGTAATTGCAGTTATTTTTAAGTTCTTATTCATTTGAACATATAGCCGAATAAAGGTTGATCAGAGACTGCAAATTTCTAAGAGAGTTAATTTTGGTTGATCTTGTATGTATGTGAAATACATGTATAGAAGCGAGTATTGTTTGGCAAAGGATTGTCATTCAACCTAAATTGAGTGTTTCCCAGCAAAACTATCATCAATAGCAATCAAGTCATAATAACTTTATTTTCTAACATAAATTTCCAAGTTTGTAGCGCAATTTGCAACGAAATTTACTACTACGACCAATAACCGCTGAGAAGTTTTGGAGATATTTCCTTCTTCTTATAAAAGTAATTGACCATAACAGTTTATATGCCTGATTTCAGCAAGAGGCAATACCGCAGCAACATTCTCAATCGATCTATGGATGACCATACCAAGTTGTTGTGGTTTAACGGAATACGATTAAAAGGTTTCCCATCAGAATATTTCCGATTGTTTCATCAACAATTACACTTTTCAATATAGTCTTATCATATAGGAGATTAAGTATGATTTTCACATGTCAGGGAAATATCTTGCATTACATGTAAGTTTGCACAGGATTTGCCGATGACTACATAGCATGGAAAATGTTCAAAGATATTTGAAATCCATAGACACAGAGAATGCATGCCTTGGCTTAAATTAGGATGAACCGTACAGTTGGTATTAATATAGGGAATATTACGGTGTTGCTTATCATCATACGATAAACGAATCATATTTTAATTATTTAGTTCTCATATTACCCGTATTGCTATTTTTGGAAGGAAAATAATTGATTGGCATTTGCACATCCTTATGCACAATTACATAGATGTATATGCACGCAGAATTTTATACATCTGTTTAAATATTCCTCTTAAATATTAAAAACACTAATCTAGTGTCTATATATAGAAACATAGCAATTAAAAATAGCCATTTGTTATGAGTTTCACATGTAGCTATTATTAAATCTGGATTCACGTAACGTTGATGACCAAAACCTATCAAATAACACTTCACTACATGGACGATGGAACTGGCGTTGTTTTAAGGAAATATTGGCAAGTCGTTTAACTGATATCTAATACAAAATACATTTCCTCTTCAGCTAATTCTACACGATACGAGATGCATGACTTAACAGATTTCTCCGTCCGAATTTCCAGAAGTCCCACGGAGAATATTATGTAAGAATAGAATAATAATTTTGTAAATTTATATCAATTTATGTGTTTTCCTTTTAAAATTGTGATTGTGGTTCCCAAAATTGTTAAACACATACGTACATTTTATGCATATGTGCATATAAAAATACATGTGTTATGTGTGTTGGTGCGTAAATAGATACGATAGTTCTCTGATGAAGTATGATATGCATGTATGTTGCATATTTTCGTGTATGTATATATATATATATATATATATAT
>NC_068982.1:21082151-21087622 GCF_001194135.2 Octopus bimaculoides
ATATATATATATATATATATATAATCTTTGACTGAAATCTCTGTAGTAACAGTACTGGATAGTAAAGTATATATGCCACCACAACGTGGCAGTCCTGACTAGGACTATGTTACTACTTTCTAACCCCGGGAAAACATCTTTTCCAGCTCGTTTATAGACACATGATCTGTATCCTAGAATACTGTAAGCAAGGGGGCTTGCTGCTCCCATCTAGCTGTTGAGAGTACCAGCAAACTTAAAGGCTTCTGCATTATTTCTCTTCCTCGATGCTAGACATATTGTTCAAAACACTAAGCAGCACATAATTCGAAAACAAACTGTTTGCAACAATATACGTAACTCACAATAAATGTGTTCAGTGCCCTTTCTTTCGTTTGACAACTCTGTCGTATATACATGCGTGCGTGTTTGAGTGTGTGCGAACGTGTATGTATGTGTGTGTGTGTGTGTGTGTATATGTGAGTACTCTTATGGAAGAGTTCGCATTTAAATAAAGTATATATATCGTATGCAATCAGATATTTGAACCGAAGATACATAAACTGTCATTGAGAGTTTGAAATCAGTAGAAATATCTTCATGAAACGATCAGCATATTTACATTATCTGGTTACATTATGAATGTGAAGAGTTTTCTTATTTGGTTTCTTTCATATTTCCAAGCTAAGCCCTTAAGATAATTACTCAAAACAATAAATCTTGACAATAATCACTAGCGGGATATGGTTTTGTCTTTTGTTGTTTTTTTTTCTTTTTATATTTTGATCGAACATATTTATAGCGTAGCAGTTGTATAGGAATATTTTCTCATTAAATGATCTGAAACGAAATATTCATTTATACATCATTATATGTTTTTATTTTCCAATACACCTCTTAAATAACGTACGACTGTCGTTGTTATTTAATAACGTTACTGTCGTTGTTATTTAGTCCCGACTTTAAAGTTCCCAAGAGAGAACCGTTTATTCCATTACTAGTCTATCTGTTTGTTCATAGTTTATGTTAGACTGCATTAAAAATTATAAAGTGTCCTTGAGTTTCGGCGAGAGAAAATTGGCTGTTGTTTCTAGCATTTCGAATGTGCATACATAGTCTTGCCAGGCACGAATCTTGATATTGTATTTATTCTCATTATGATTGGAATAATCTTCCCGCTTACATCTTTGGAATCACTTAATACACACAACGTTGGGAATAATTCAAGTGTAAATATATTTAGCCCAGAATGTGTAATATATGCGGCTTGGGGGAAATCGCCAGAAGTCTTGTGACATGTAGTCAATGATACCTTGCGGTATCTTCGAAAGGTTTTGCGGCATAATAGATATATCGGTAAGGTCTTTTTACTTCTTAATATACTGTAATAAAAAAAATTCATTCGATGCCTTGAGAATGCAAGTATTTTCGCAGTATTTCGGATGTGTGCGTGCGTGTGTGTGTGTGTGCGTATGTGTGTATGTGTGTGTGCGTTTTGCAAACAACTTGCTTATGCAAGTGCTATCAGTCGAAAGTTCGGAATACCGGACGCCAGCAAATGTATGGGGTCATCAGGAGAGAATACGCGCCGTTTTGCAGCCTACTTCTCGATGGCATCATTGCGCACCGGCTCCCCTCGCTGATATGAGGCCTCGCTTGATAGATGAACTGGTTATAAAATAGAGCTCAATATTCTTGTAGCCATCGCTCATCTTCTCTTTTTTAACCAAATCAAGGGCTAGCTTTTCTCATTGTAGTTTGGATATCAGTCATGGTGTTATTTACTTTACAATGAATTAAGCTTAACAATAACAAAAATCGCCTCACACTGTGTCCAACAAATCCTCTACGTCCGACTGCGATTGGAAAATGCTCCATTTTGCAGCCTGCGTCTTCACATCCTCGAGAAAGTTTATATAACGGTCAATCTTTCCAGCCCAAACGGCGACCATGTTATCTTCATGTGGAACTGTTAACTCGAATCACTACTTTCTTTATTTCACACCACATTAAAATATATATATTTGAAATATAAGATGCTCACAGGCTAATCACGATACAGGCGGTACTTCTGGTGCTGTTTTTTTCTATATATCACTGACAGGGAGATGAGCTGTTGCCACCTCTAGTTGACTATGTCCGTAGATCACTGGCGAGCTTTTCTCCTCTTTGAGCTCTCGCTAGTGTTCAACTGTCTACTCATGTATACTACGTGCCATAGTATATACGAGTGGTAGGCGAAGACCAACATGCTCAATTAGAACATAGAAGCTCGATTGATAACACAGAGCTTAAGGTATTATCAACGCATGAAACAGACACAGCACTTAGATTATGGAGGTCAATCACACAGTAATGGACAGACCGAACCTCAACAGAAAATCCAAATGGAATAATAGCACCCACCACCACCACACCACGCAACACAACGACTAAGTACAAAAGGAATGAAAGACACATATACAAACAATATAATACATAATTCCATGTATGCACACACAAAAGACTCACATGCACATACCTATGATGAAATATAACAAAGGGTGATCAATAAGTAAATGAATGAAAAACACAGCAAACAACTGTATAAAGAGCACTCATGCAAGCAGTACAAGAAGCAAACCCATATGCACACGCACAAGCACACACACAAGCACACACACATACACACACACACACACACACACACACACACACACACAGATACAGATAAAAGCGCATGCTCAGATAAGTATACACATCACAGGGAAACAAAAGGACTAAACAATATAAGAGGAAGAACGTGGATGGAAGAATCGCCGAAGAGGTCATACATTTGTGGGGAGAGATTTCCCGAAAATAGATATAAGATTTAAAATAATAATAATAATAAACGAGTCCCTCATAATGACATCGGATTCTAAGTTCAAATCATTTGAGCGCTGCAAGGTGTTTTCTATACCGAGAGTCTCTAGATCTCATCTGATATATATGTGTGTATATATATATATATATATATATATATATATACATATGCTATACAAAAAAAAATATTCCAATTATTCGATGGACAGTGTAAGGGCGCAGCTTTACTGCTGGTGCAAAGAAGTCCCAGTTTAATGTGAAAAACTGCGAATTCTCATGGAAAATTTGATAACTTCTTTCTCATTTTTTTAATTATTATTTGGAGTATATTTTACTCTTTACATAATGGTTTTTCATCTGAAGACTTTCAATCGTACTCAAGGTTACAATCCAATAGAATAGGGAGCCTAAACTGCGGGTTGTGTGCTGCATTGGAAATACCCCATCTTTACATCCACATAGGACCTTGTAGATACGCACATACATGCATACCGTTATACATATGTATGTATGAGTGTGTGGGCATGCGGGTGTACAAATGCACACACAATAACATGTACAAAGAAAACATATTTCCAAAATTTCGTATGCGATTCGGATGTGTGACCCATTTCGAATTGTGTGTCCACTATACTTGAAATATAGATAAGAAAGACTGCTAAAACGGATATGTCAAACCTTAGTTTTTAATTACAATTTTATCAATGTTTAACGTTCTGTTATAATTTTAATCTTACAAAATTGCTATTACAATACGTAAGTCTAAACTTCTCCCTCCACTAAAGAAACCTAACATAACATACCTTATAACAAAAGGAAATTGATTGCAATGAACGAATGTAATATTGATGTTTAAATGTAATTTAGAAATTAAAATACAATAAAAAACAAAGTTATTCTTAGAATTGAAAAAAAATATAGATTACGTAAGTGTTCCAAACAAAATGTAAAATCCATTATCACAATATGAATGGATTCTAATCAATTACGTATACACACATAAACACACACACACACGCACACTCACACACGCGCATACACAAACACACTCATACATTTTCATACAAAGACACACTCGCATACATACACAAACATACTCTCCTAAATTCATATAAATACACACACATGCATACACCCAAAAGCACGTAGACATACTGATGCAGGTCTACGAATATATGAGTGTATGTGAATATATTCATACATACGTGTGTGTGCGTATGCGTGTGTGCGTGCGTGAGCTTTTTGAATGAATCAGTGTATGTAAGTGTGTGTTTGTGCGTGTATGGTTTTCTTTTTATGTCTCCGGCTATATGTATTAATTCGCATTTCGAATCACACATATTATTAGTTTGAATACATACCAATAACACTGCAGATAGATTACGTGCATATCATGGCTTACATAACGGCTTTGGCGACACATAGCTAATTACATTAGGGATATATAAATACCACTGCAGAAATATCAAAATATGTGTATCTCAAAAACTAGAAGAGAAATGGAAGTGTGTGTGTATAAAATGATAAAGAAAGAATAGGATCTAGGTAATCGAATGGAAGAATTTATATCACACTGCAAAAATGATTAGTGTATTTCGTACATCAAAACCGACTTTATTACTTAAGTGAGTACAATACAGGGAAAGATCAAAACATTCTTCCATCTGTAGATTAATATCAAGGTTTTGACGTTGATATTCCATTGAATAAATACTTAGTACTTTAATGCAGTACAGTACGGTAATGCTGATTTTTCCCTCATCGGCTTGCATCTTTTATCATCGGCCAATCAAACTCAAAATTCATGAGACAAGATTGGAAAATAAATTATTGATGTATAGGATGTTATTGTCAAGTAGACGACCAATGAAATGTGTTTATTGCATCCAAGATGCGATGGTTGTGGTACTTCGCGAAATTAAAGATCTTGTGAAGGATTCAATTCTCAATCTCTCGAGAATATAATTCATTTAGTTAACGCTGATCAATTGGTTAGAATTTCGTTTACCATTACTCAATTCGATTAAATTTGACAGGGTCGACGTAACCTAATGATTTGAATCTGTGCCAATAACAACTACTTCAAATGCGCACATATGCCATGATTCTTCTTACAGGGCAAATGTATTCCGCTTTCTAGCTACTGTGTTGTTGACATTCATTATGAACCTAGTATAAGTGCTTGGAATAACTGGTCGCAATACGCTACGTAATTATATAACGAAACAATGCGATGTAATTGTTAACGCTTCTCGGTAACTTAAAATACTTGATGAGGCATTCAATTCAAATAATCGAATTAGTAATTTGATGTTGAATGCAATGCATTCTCTTTCAGTAATGACTTATACGAAATAAAGATTATTATTTTATATAGAGTCTCAAGATTTCTATGGGATTAGAGATTTCTACAATTTCATAGAGGTTTGTATAAAAAGAGAAATTTATCCAAACGGTTTCTATGCATATATAAAAAATCAAAGGTATTTATCTATCTATCTATCTTTCTATCTATCTATCTATCTATCTATCTATCTATCTATCTATCTATCTATCTATCTATCTATCTATCTCTCTCTCTCTCTCTATATATATATATATCGACCTGTCTGTCTATCTGCCTGTCTCTCGATATACATACATACATA
>NC_068982.1:21087868-21088771 GCF_001194135.2 Octopus bimaculoides
TATATATATACACACACACACATGCATAGTGCATTCAATGGAAAGTGGTAATTAGAACGCTATTGTGCGTGTGACTGAAAAAACGCATACTGGAAAATAGATACATATCGATCTTTTGCAAAAGTGATTTAGTATTAGATAATTCACTTCATAACACCTAGAAAAATGACTAAGACATTGGATGGAGTATATATAGATGCACTACTACTGGAAAATAAATAGCATTTTGGATATGCTGGAAGGCATTTGATCATGGTTAAACACATTTTGACCTGGCGTTACAGTAATATTATCACTATAAACTTAGTAGAACTCTACACAATGAGTAGAATTGTTCATGAAACAAATACATATATACAAACGCACTCGTATATGCATACATATGCTCATACACATGTATTACGTGGCACGAAGCAACACTGAATAAAATATAATTAACACCAATGTATTTTATTCAACGCTGCTTCGAGAATTCTTGTTTATTTCATTTAGGTTACACTAAGCTCACGTACGCCATCAAACGTTCTGTGTTCTGCTGCTATAAATTAATTTCGTTCTTATCAGGCTGTGAAGGGCAGATTTGTTATTCGTTGTTGAGCAACCAACTGGAAGTTCAAAGTAGGCTTCCTACGATCCAGTGACACAATTCACAGAAATCTACGAGGAGAATATTCTTCCGATACTTATGTACTGCGGGAAAACTTCTCACGTCCGGATGTCTAAAATGTGACTCACACGTATGTGTGTGTGTGTGTGTGTGTGTGTGTGTGTGTGCGCGCGCGTGTGCCCGTGAGGTGTGCGTTTGATTGTGCGTATATGCGTGTGCGAGTGTATGTATATATCTATATGCATATATGTACCTCTCTCTCTCTCTCTCTCTCTCTCTCTCTCTGTATATATATA
>NC_068982.1:21089694-21093587 GCF_001194135.2 Octopus bimaculoides
TATATATACGACGGGCTTTTTTCAGTTCCCGTCTACCAAATCCACTCACAAGGCTTTGGTCGGCCCGATGCTATAGTAAAAGACACTTCCCAGGGTGGCCACGCAGTGGGGCTGAACCGAAAACCATGTGGTTGATAGGCAAGCTACTTACCACACAGCCACTATATGTATGTATATGTATATATATATATATATATATATATGTATGTATCATTAACGATTTAATTACTGAAATATGTGTTCTTGACATAAAAATATGAAAATTGTTGACGAAGCATAACATGCACAATCCTAAGGCAGATATACAACAACTTAAGCTGCGAAGAAGAGACGGTGGCCGTGGACATTTACAACCGGAAATAACAATGAAGATAGCGACAATCGGCCTAAACACTACTTGAAAATCTCTGATGTCTGCATGTTAAAACTTCTATTAACTAATGAAAACAAGAAAGCGTCATACTCAGTAACAAAACAGGCAAAGGAATATCTAAGTGAATTCCAAATGCAGCAAATCTCAGAAATAGACGTACTGGAAACAAGCACAGAAAATGCTAAACATATGAAAACCCGTGCTAAATCTGCTGCCTTAAATATTCTTACAGATAAATGGCAACAAAAGCCTCTCAAAGGCAAATACTCAAAGAGAGCTAAAAATGCCGATGTTGACAGAACACTTATCCATCAATGTCTAGTATCTTCTGACTTAAAATGAGAAACAAAAGAGTTTATCATAGCTGACCAAGATTAATAACTACCTTCACGGAACTACCAGGCCAACATATTTAAGAATGGCAGTGGCCCAACGCATGTATGTAAATAAAATGAAACTATTCATCAGGTTGTCTCTATGTGCAATCTTCTTGCGCCTAAAGAATATCTCAACAAGCATGATAGACTAGCACAATATAATCACCGGGTAATTTACGAAAACCTGAACTTGCTCCATGATAAAAACTGGATGGTACACAACCCACCTCGATTTCTTGAAAATGATCACATCTCACTCCTCTGGAACTTCGCAATTCAAACTGACAGAAAGATAGATGGAAATAGGCTAGACATTATATTGAAAGGCTTCAGGCAAAATCATGCCTCAGCATTGATATAACTGACCCAATCGACATAAATATATATGTCAAGATCTAATAAAAACTGAGCAAATACAAAGATCTTGCAATAGAAATTATCAAAATGCAGAACCTCATGACTAAAACAATACATGTTGTTATAGATGCCCTATGAATGATAGCAAAAGGGCTGATTTCTACCTTGGTCAGATACCAACAAACCCCCAAAACGGCAGAAATTCAAAAGGCAGCACGCATGGGAACTGCCCATATCCTAGGTAAAATTCTGTTTATGTAACCTAGAATGTTAAAAACAAACTCATAATTGTCTTATGTTTTCTTAAACATTCTTTAGAACTTTCTAAAACAATGTAGAAACATTCTCTAAGAGTAAAACAAAATATATAAGGCCCCATGCACAACACCAACGCAACCACCACCACATAAGCAGCAACAACAACAGCAAAATTGAAACAAGCAGATTGCACAAGTAAAAGAAAACACCGAAATACCCATAGAAACACAGCAGACAACAAAGTAATAATGGAACAACAAAATAGCAACAAGTTTAATACGACAAGAAATGCAACAGCAACAACAACTTAATGAAACGGATAGCTTTAACAGACACTCACACGAACCCTGTAATCTTAAAGAAAATCTGTGTGGTTCCAAAAGTATCTACTCTTATTTTTCGAAGTAGTCAAGTACTACAAGTAAAAGAGAAATAAAAGATTCTTCAATATGTAAGGCTTCAAAGAATTCCTGTAAACAAAGTTCACCAGAATACTTGCATGTATACATACAACTCAATCTATAAAGATTTCACAGTAAAGTAAAGTTTCTCTAGAGGAAAGATAACAACATCTTTTAATGAGGCCTTTCTAACCAGAAATCTTGGACGGTATGACGAGTGTTTTTACCAACTGAAATGTACGCATTTTGTATTTCGGTAATAGTCAATTAACTATGTTGCAGGGTCACTTTTAAAGTCATGGATTTGGACATTTGAACAATCATCTTTAATCGAAATGATGATTCAGTGAAGTGCCTCTCAATATTTCGAGCAAAGTTGCCTGGACATCTCGCTGCGTAGAGTAACATATTGAAGGATATCTAGCCTTTTTTAAAAATTCCGCTATATTTAATGTTATTTAAATGATGATGTAAAATCATCGCAAATATGCCGACTTATATTAAACACACTTTTGTGTAAATTGCATACGTTTACTTGTTTCTCACATTCCATATAGTTAAGCATTTCTTTTGAATAATGATAGAATTACCTGCACAAAATTCAAACTGGTCTGTTACAGATTTGGGAAATCTACAGACGACAACCCATTCACAGAAAAGCGGATGCTAAAAGCAGAATGCAACATTTTCGGCAGGTAATCATTTCAATGATGGGATAGCCAAAGCATTTACTGAGAATTGAAAGGAGCTCTCCTCAAACACTGCTGGTAGGATGCTCTGGAATCTGCGATAAGAACATAATCGATATGCTTCAATAGAATGGTCATAAAGGAAAAGACTGATAAGAGTTGAGTCACTGAGCAAATTCGAAGAGGTAAACAGGAATGTCATCGTGACCGAATCACAGACGGTTACAGTGACCCAACACGAAACAAGAAGAATTCATTTGCAGAGCTAAGACACATTCTCTATGACATGAAAGACCGTAAACGGCTGCTGGGTACGCATGCCTGAAATGGAGAATTCGATCAAACTCATTGTTTGATCAAAAGAGAAGGCAGGCACAGCTTAATATTACGGTTTGTAACGCTGCTTTGTTTGTTTTCGTGGCTAACGACAGATCTGCAAATGTAGTACCTGCATGGGTGATTTTGTGGCAGTTCTCGGCAGGAGACGAATGAAATGAGGAAAGTGAAGAACAGCTCAGTTGATACAGTTGCGGATAACACGTAGTAAAAGAAGCAAGGTATCAAGTTTAATCGAGCTGCTTTGTATGCGTTAAACATAGACTCAGACGGATCGGTATGTTGATTGATAAACTGATGGGCGTACTAAGAATAGGAAGCACATTCAACGAGTTTCACAGAGAATATTTCATTTATGAAAATTTCTTTACACAGTTCACGTGTTCTGTTCGCTGAAGGCTGACAGTGAGAGAGAGACAGATAGACAGATAGAAACAGAGACAGGCAGAGAGACAGCCAGCCAAAGAGACAGAGAGCACAGGATACAGAGAGAGAGAGAGAGAGAGAGAGAGAGAGAGAGAGAGAGAGAGAAAGAGAGCACAGGATACAGAGAAAGAGAGAAAGAAAGAGAGAGAGTGTGCTTAAAAAGAGATCACTTCTAAGCTTGTTTCTTTTTCTCCAGAGAGGAACTCTCCTGAGAGTACATAGGGCATACTTCCCTACTGAGCATGGTAAAATTGGATACTAAATAAATCTAATTCTGTTACACTTCGGATGAATGAAGATGGGTCTGGGTGCCGACAACTGGCTGCTATTATATATATTTGTTACTATATAGATTTGTTACAAAGAAACGACGAAATTAGCAGATGAGAAATGACAGTAAACTGGAGATAACTCTAGCACGGTCTGAAGGTAAACCTCACACGTACACCTGCAAATTTATAGTTCGTTTATTCGGTGAAATATTGGTCAATATGGACTTACAATTAACCCTTATGAATAGCGAGATGATCCTTCGATAAGAGGTCACGCTATATTAATAGGAAACATTGCTATTCACACGCATATGTCTGCACAAACACACGCACATACACACTCAATGTATGCATGTATATATATATATGTATATATATATATATTTATATATATATATATATAT
>NC_068982.1:21093784-21100358 GCF_001194135.2 Octopus bimaculoides
GTGGGGGAGAGGGGGTAGATAGAGGACGAGAGAGAGAGAGGGGGAAATAGATGAATACATAAATATATGTATGTGCATATGAGTGTGTGTATATATGAGAGCGTACAGTTTTATGGATTTTATCTAAACCCGCCCAAAACTAACATTTCGGACTTCATCGCTTACAAATTCGCGGCTTCCAGTCGATCGGATCAAAGGAACAGCCTGTTCATGAAATTAAAGCTCAAGCGGGTTAACACTCTACAAATAGGCGTACACTTAATTTAGTTCTCAGGCTGGTTCACACCAAAAGTAACAAAGATGCCCCTTTCACATACAGGTACCACACATTTTTACCAGCTGAGTGGACTGGAGCAACACAAAATAAACTGACTTGTGCAAGAACACTGCACGCTACCGGAATCAAACTCACGCCCGTAGGATCGTTTACCTTATACCGTACCCTATAAGCCACGACACGCCCAACACCACATAAGCATAAATTATTGATGATTGAAGCATCTACAGCACACGAATGTTCTTATTCTTATATTCTTTTACTTGTTTGAATCATTTGACTACGGTCATGCTGGAGCACCGCATTTAGTCGAGCAAATCGACCCCAGTACTTATTCCTTGTAAGCCTAGTACTTATTCTATCGGGTTCTATTGCCGAATCGCTAAGTTACGGGGACGGAACCAAACCACCATCAGTTGTCAAGCGACATGGGGGGGGGGTGAAACACAGACACACAAACACATACACACACACACACACACACACACACACACTCACTCACACACACATTAACATATATATACATATATATGACGGGCTTCTTTGAGATTCCGCCAACCAAATCCACTCTAAAGGCTTTGGTCGGCCCGAGGCTATAGTAGAAGATACTTGCCCAAGGTGCCACGCAGTGGGACTGAACCCGGAACCATATATATAATTCTGAATAATTGTATTTGAAATCTCATGAATAAAATGTTACATATATTGTTACATAAAATAACAAAATTAATGAATTCAAATTTCAGTGAAACGATTGTAAACTGATATAACAAAAGGACTTACTCATTTAATTATTGTACAGAGTGGGGAGGAGAGAGAGAGAGAAAGAGAGAGTGAATGAAAAGAAATAGTGAGAGGAAAAGAGAAAGAGCAAGACAGACAAGAAGAAAGAAATGAATCACAGCATAGATAATAGCTATAGAAGCAGTGTGAATGTAGGTATGGGAGAAATAACCTAGCAAACGAAAGCAACACAGAAAACTGCACAGGTTTGAAGTTCTCACCATTATCAAATGTGTCGCTAACACCAATAGTATTTTACACTTATCGAGACATCCTGCCAGGGAAGGCGAAAAATTAGAAAAAGCGACATGTGGTGGAGTATATGAATATTATTATGTATCAGGTATATACAATATAGCTTTCTTGTAAAGATGGAGAAAAATAATTATCTCTTTCGGCTGAGAAAAACAAAGCAAATATAATAAGCGGAAAAGATCAGTATGCTGACTGAAGGAGTATATAACAAGCAGAGTATGTTGTGTAAAAGAAAACAGATTGTTGTTTTGACACCGGATGCTGAACGTTGACAGGTAGTAACAACAAGGTGTCATGTGGCAAAACCAAGCCGAAATAGACACGAACACGCATGAAAATGTCTGTTGTTAAGAGGCAGAGGTACATTCTGATGGTGAAACATATAAGAGAATATAAATATAGTGGGGAGAAGGAAGACGGTTGATTGATTAGGAGAGAGAGAGAGAGAGAGAGAGGGAGAGAGAGAGAGAGGGAGAGAGAGAGGGGGAGAGAGAGGGAGAAAGAGAAAATGTGAAAGAGAAGGAAAGAGTAACAAACAAAGCATTATGCGAAGGAAACGGTAGAAAAGTTAAGAGAAGAGATGAGAGACAAACAGTCTCAGAGACGCTCAAAACTATCCTATTATTGATATGAACTAAAAATCTTCCAAACGTTAGGATTATAATAGAACGGAAACGTAAGGCAGTCATGTATAACGAAAAGGATACGGTAAAACCAAAATCATTGATGGTTTCATCGACAGTCGACTGAATTGCTTGCAGTTTAAGCAACTTATTTTGCTATCTAATATAAGTGACTCTAATATGTTCTTAGATTTACACAAACTTTATTTTGGAATGCTGCAGTGCAAAGAGAGAACGGTAGCAAACAATACGGGGATTTAATAATTATGTATGTATATAATACATGTATGTCTGCATGCTTTTGTATTTATGCTTGTATCACACCACCGCTTGACAACCGATGTTACTTTATTTCCGCCTCCGTAACTTAGTAAATCAGCAAAATAGTATGACAGAGAAAAGTAGTAGCTGCACCATTTCGTTGAACAATATGGTCCTCTACCATAGTCGCATTCTAATAAATTATAGAGGGAAAAGATTTTGAATCGCCTTGAAAACGTTGTGCTAGCATATTTTTGGAAATAAAAATTTTAGTGGCATCTTCTATGTCTATAAATTGTTAGTATAATAGAAGCAATTGTAGGCTTCATAAGGGTAATTCCAGAATAAAGATGTGATTTTCTCTATACGTATTTTTGTGGTCAAATACCTTGAATTTGTCCAAATGCGTCTAAATCCTATTTCGATCTACTTGCCATACATGATGTATTTCCTTCGATGTTCAATCTACTTACATTTACTGGTGTCTGCTTGTTGGATAGGGCTAATCAAATTCACTTAACACTAAGTGCTTTATTGATATCTGCCTGGACCTGTTAACCCTTCTAATATATATATGTATAAACAGTAAAGCGAGTAGCCACATCAAAGTGGCAGGTAGATGTTACTACTAGTTTAACCCCAGGCGGATTCTCCGCCAGCTAGTTTTCGGTGCAAGCTCTGCACCCTTTTCATACAATATATCGCTAGCAAGGGGAACGAAGAGTTACTATCACCCAGCAGCCGACAGGGTCACGGGAAAGGCCAGTTTCGAGCTATTTGGCTCACATCAGCCGCGCGCATCTGTGTAGTCGTGTGATAGCTAAGATCCGCTTCTGCCAGCGATATATTGTAAACAAAGTGACCATATACTGTATATAAAGAGTGCAGAGCTTTCACCGAAAACCAGCTGGCAGGGAATCCGCCCGAGGTTAAACTGTAACATATGTCTGCCTCTTTGATGTGGCTTCTCGATTTAGTGTTTAAGTTACGTTGCTACACTATCTCTTCTTGAGATTTTATAACTATACGCACACACGCACACACATACATTCACACACGTACACACATACGCGCGCGCACGCACGCACACACACATACACGCACTTACTCGCGCACACACACATACACACACACACACACACACACACACACACATATAAAAGTATTCTGAGATCTAGAATTCTTTGCATTTAGAATAATTGCAGTGGTATAAAATTCATGAAATATGAATATAGTGTATGCCACTTATGTCGTATATCACTAGATATTGGGGATAGGAAATATTTAAGATGGAAATTACATTCATTTTCATTATGATCGTGTATTTAACAAATACATTTTTTCGAAGGACATACGTAGTTAAATATTTATTTAAATTAATAACTAATTTATTTATTTATGGTCCAGTATTATGTTGTAATACATTGGCGAGGCTCAGTTTGACGAGTGGTACTCATGATTTAATCAGTGATAACGATTTCATATATTGAGGAATGGATAGCTTTTTGAATGATGAAATATAGAATTACACATATCTAAATCTAATTATGTTCTTTTTTCGTTCTCTTAATATAATTATAATTGCAATGATACTGACACTATTCGCGTTGTATAAAAGTGCGCAGTAACACCGACCATAGAGCTTTTTCGAAGCAGATTGGAACCGCAGATAAATTAATGATATAATAGCCCTCTACACAACTGGATTAAATGTCTAATTATTAAATATCTATCCGTTTTGATGTGTGAATGCTAGTTAGATGTACAGAGAGAAACTGCTGCACGACATAGCCAACTGTAAACTTTGTATTTACGTATAAAATCTTACATTTCATTATTATCTGGAATAATGGTAGAAAATTAGGAATCATACATAATCATATTTGGTGCCTTCAGATATCATAAAGTTTGATTTAATACACATACTTGGAAATTCTAAAATTCCAGACTAACTTGCATGAATATCAAGGCTTTCATAAGATTTTGTTTATATATTCATTATCAATTTTGCGTTATGTTCGAGACGTATGTGTATAAGTAAATAAATAATAATGATGATAAATAAATTTATTAATCCAGTATAGCTCGAATATATTTTATCGATTACAAAGAAAAAAAAACATTCAGAAGTTGCATAAAATATCGGATTAAGCCCATTGGAAGCTTGGCTGATTTGGACAATTGGTAAGATGTATAAAGAATAAATAAAATAAATAGGTCAGTAATTATAAAAAAAAGAAGCAACAAAAGAATATTCTTTGCATGCAAGCATGTCCGTAGAAAACGTGTATAGAAAGCAAATTTCTTTTAGTTTGGAAATATAAAATATTATATATGTTATAAATACTGTAGGTCTATAAAAAAAAGTTTTAAATGAGTTTGGTTCAACAGAAGATGGGTTTTAAATGAGTTTGTTTCTTCAGATTTGACAGCGAAAAATTGTTTTTTACCTTTCGAGGTAAAATATTATTATATATGTTAATACTGTTAAAAATATGGATATTTTGAGAAATTGATACTCGACAAAGGGGCATTGCAAAACTCAAGTGAGCGATACCTCTTGTTTGGTAGTTATGAGGGAGAGAACGGCGACGGATAATTGCATAGAAATAAATATGGCGGTGATAAAAAAATTTATTTAACATACGATGAGTACGGGAATTTTATTTTAATACATTGCTTATATGTGTTTTGAAACTGTGAGACATATCAATATGAATGTCCAGAAATTGTATTGATGTTGCATGTGAAATTGATTTACCTACAATGAGGACATTAGGAAGAAGCTTTTGGGACTTTGTGGAGAAAAGCATGTAGCAGGGTTTTTTTTTAATATAAAGGGTAAGCCGATTAGCGATAAGCCATTGATAAACCTTCTACAGTTCTGATTTAACTGCATTGAACAGAAAGGGCAGGTCCTGGTGACTAATAAAAGTAGTAGAGTCATCGACGAAATGTAGAAAATTTAATAAATTAGTAGAACTCCACATATCATTTATATAGATAAGGAACAGTAATGGTTCCAGTATAGACCCTTGGAGGACTCATAGCTTTATAGTGGATAAAGGCGATTTTGATGTTTCAACAGAAACATCGTGTTTGCGCTGTGAGAGGTATGATCTGAACCAATTGATTGGAACTCCATGTATTCCTATATCCCAAAGTTTGGTCAAC
The DNA here is from genome assembly GCF_001194135.2 of Octopus bimaculoides. NCBI lineage: Eukaryota > Metazoa > Mollusca > Cephalopoda > Octopoda > Octopodidae > Octopus > Octopus bimaculoides. The sequence continues at coordinate 21,099,158 of NC_068982.1, forward strand.
AATATATCTGAATATACATAATCGAACGCTTTACTGACATCTAAGTAAAGTGCAAGGAAATATTTAGAGATGTTTGGTGAGTTGTAGGCATGATCTAGAAATACAAGGAATGCATTAGCAATACTAAATAATACACTTGCAAAAATGATGTTCGAAACTTTTAGAGAGACAAAGAAAATAACCCGGAGGAGATGAACAGAAATTTGGCATGAGTGTGATCGATGTATGGAAACTATTATTTTCGATTCCTACAGTTTAGGTGCTGAAATGTGTGAATTTCCAATGTGGATTCACCAACGATGAGACTAAATGCGTTAAAAGTAAATTTTCTTACATAAAGAAGATATCTTTCCCATAGTTGGGAAAGAGGATTAATATCTTAAAGTTTCTCGCAATTTGCACTTACTTACCTACTCGTTTTACGACTTCGCGTATACTTTACGTGAATCTGATTAGCAGTTCATTACTAGTCGTTAACATGCTAGAAGTCCTTTGACAATCAATGGAAGAGGATTTCCACGCAGGGCTGATCAAACGCATGTTGTATGTATAGGTAATTAACAGCATTTCTCTTATATACATATATCAGAGAAGTGCAGTCTAGGTATTCTAGGGAGGCAGTGCCTACATTGGATAAAATAGATCGATGGCAGCATTTTACATTCATGGCAAAATATGCACCTAATTCTATAAAATCATGATTACTATGCATAAAATGCAAAACAATTTATTTCTTTGTAGATTAGGTTGGCATAATTCGTCCCTGCTATTCAATCTCAGTACTTAAGCTACACATAATAAATACTACTGTAGTACGCGTGTCGCCTACATTCCTACAACAACGCTTTCATTACGTGGTACAGAGGCAGCAGTATATCTGCCAACAACTCAGTCAGGCGCCAGTGTTTCGCTTATATTTTATGATTTACTATATAAAGGTCACCAACTGCTTACCCTGAGTAATTACTGAGGGCACGTGTTTGATATATATATATATATACATAATAACAATTGTATCTTCTGAATCAGATATACACTGAATAATATTGGTTGAAAAAAAAACAATAAAACACAACACTCCTAGAAATAACAGTTTTTTTAAATTGAGATAAATATGCATTTTATTTCACTATTAAATTACTAGAAAGCTATTGGTGGATTAGACAACACAAATATTTTGTATAAGCACTGTTAAGTATTA
>NC_068982.1:21105790-21112324 GCF_001194135.2 Octopus bimaculoides
CATACTTTTAGGGAAAATTAATATCAAAAGAGGATGTTCCAGGGGAATTCGTTGTCCCCTTTAATATATTTGATTCACCTCAGACACGGTACCAGTTCAGAAAAAGTACTGGAAAACTTAGCAATCTCTTACAAAATCATCACATTTGGACTGGCAAAATATCTTGAAACATCTAAAGAATGGATGCTAAAGCTCGTTGAAAACTACATAACATATAATAAACTTTATTCTGTTATGACGGGTTGCAATACATTTTCTACATAATACCCAAGTTGGATTGCATGATGTAAGTGCGGCAACTGTAGTTGCAGAGAAGGTGAAATTAATAGTATAGCAAAATGCTTTTGAACAATTGGTTGATAGGCGGGAACCAAAATCTCTGCATTACAAATATGTGGCCCACAGCAAACAAGCTGATGTAGACCAGAAGCACAGCCATCAGTGGCTTCGGAGCTCAGGACTAAAGGCAGAGTGAAGGATTTTTCTTGGCTGCTCAAGAACAGAGCGTATTGGCTCGGAACTATGAAGCCAATGTGATGAAAAATTGTGTAGACCCAAGACGACGATACTACAACGATGAGATTGGATTAGTGGACCACGTAATGTCTGTAGATTACAAATTAACACTTGACAGAGTTGTACAATATTTTCATTGGATAATGCGTCGGCATTATAAAATCAAAACTGCTGACATGCTGAGGCTGTAACTGAGGGAGAAAATGTCACGATTCTTTGGGACTTTCCAGTATGTACAGACCAAGCTATCAAAGCAAATGAACCAGATATTGCTGTGAAAGACCGAAACAATAAAGTCCCTTTTATTGATTGACATAAGCATACCCTGTGATTCTAATATTTCGGCAAAAGAATTCCATAAGCTCTGAAAATATAAAGATTTGCTAGCGCGGCATCTCAAGACGGTCACAATACCAATGATTGTAGGAGCACTTGGGATGTTCAAAAAAGGAAGTGGAAAATATTTGAGAATGATCCCTGGATTACCATCAATGTAATAAGTACAATAGATTGTTTTAACTGAAACGACACATTTACTGAGAAGAGCATATTTTCTGTTAATTTTCTTTTCTTTTTCTCCTTTCTTTTCTTTGTTTACTTTTTTTTAATTTTATGTTGTTACGTTATTCTCTTCGCTTTTTTTTATCACAGGTCTTTGTAAATGAACAATGTGGTGTGTTTATTTTAATGATCTACCAATATATACAATGCGTTTCTCTGCCCTGGGTGTAAGAAAGACACTCGGCAAGAAATGGAAAGAGAATTGAAAAAAGATCATAATGAAAATGAAATAATAATTATAATAAGCTTGCTAGCACAGAAAGAATAGAAGAAAATATGTGACAACCTAGGGAGAACAATTCACTGGTCATTATATAGATAGCTAGGATTTCACTATACTGTTAAATGGTATGAACACGAACCTACTAAAGAAAGAAATATAGGTTGTTGTGAGACATTAACATTCAAAGTGACAAAATAATAGAAGCTAGAAGGCCTGATTTAGTAGTAGACAAACAGAGTAGAAACTGCTAGATTGTTGACTTTACTGTCTCAGACGAGGAATAAATTAATATAAGAGGTACAGAAAAATAGTAAAGTACAAGGACATAGCTATTGAATTAGAGACTATGGAAAGTGTGGGTAAAATGTATCCCAGTTGTTATAGGTGCATTAGGAATTATCCCTGAAGATTTGAACGGATGAACATAGGAAATAGGCATCAAACCCAGTTTAGTACACCTCCAGAAAACTGTTATTAGGGACAGCTAAGTTATTTAGAAATGTTCTAGCATCTAAATTGCGTTTTTTGTAGCCTGATGCTATGATTGTTTTTTCCAACAGTCTAATCTGTTGTGTATAATAATAATAATAATAATAATAATAATAATAATAATAATAATAATAATAATAATAATAATAATAATACTGATAATAATAGTTACATTTCTTTGCCACAAAGGTGACTGATGAGGGGGATCATACAGAGACAAAGCGATTTAATATTTCTGTCAGATATACATATCTCACGGTGGTGCACCAGCATGACCGCAGCCACTTGGCTGAAACACATAAATAAATAAATAAATAAATATATATTACGCCTCTGAATGTTAGGTATATACAGAATTTTTCAAACTACATTTTGCATACGATATGGGGCAGATTCTTTGCAAGGTATCATATTATTATAACTATGATTGTAAAAGCTAGGTGAAAGCTCGTTGTCTGCGTAAGGTTTCAGTCCCACCGGGGGAATACAACTTCAAGTCCCAAGCTTTAAGACCACGAATGTTATGATAGGTAAATGTCATCAAATTTAAATATGTACGAAGATATCTAAGTACTGTTTAATGAATGCCCTAACATTATATGGGCAATGGATGAATCTGTATAGAAAACACGTATACACTATACGATGTACAATGAAAAACGAATACCACATCACAACATAATAAACAGAGCGAGACAGGCAATATTACATAACACTGACAGGAAATGGATCTTCTCTTACTGACGTAATTCAGTAATATGCAATAGGACACGGACAGGAAACAGACGATACATGAATCAACAGAACTCTAGCATACTGATAAATATACTATTCTTATCCTGTATTCTTGCTTTTTAATAAAAAAGACATTTATTCATGAATATACTACATTACATGATACTTATTTCCCTTTCCCAATTAAAATAAAAGTGTGAATGTCTACAGTAACGAATGCACTTTTGTAAAAGATAGAAGTACCGAAGAAAACTGGAAGTGTAAAGGGATGTATAGTTTAGATATTTTACATAGTAAACCATGTACATTATTCAGATTGTATTGCATAACATTTCTGAAGTGTAGTATAAGCAATGAAAAACACTGCAGACAATTAAATCAAATAAACATTTTAGACAGTAGAGTATTAATGCAAACTATTAACAAAGAAAATGCTTCTATCGAAAACGCACTTTCCAAAAGAACATGCTTAAATTTCACTGAATAATATTCGAAAACCAACAGAAATTAAATAAGACAAAACACAATATGAGATACACATTGAGAATATTATGTGGGAACGAAGTTATACAACAACAGCCTTCGATACTTTTATGTGCTGATTAAATGTGAATTGTTGAGGATGTGAAATAGGTTACTATTGAAGTTTTAAAACCGTTTTCGCTTTTATACCATGTTTATTGTATCGATGGCTTTAGGAGATAAACAATTGTGGTTAAATGGACTTTAGAAGTAGTAACATTTACGTGCAATAATGGAATTGAAACATCATAAACCGGGGAATGGTGAGTGATATTTAATCCCAGTGTAAATTCGACTACCCTAAACAATATTACACTGCGAATCACCCAACCCCTCCGCAGCAATCCAACACCCTACCATCTCATCTCTCGTCTCTAACTCTTGCCACTCTTACTGCGTTCAATGTACTCGGTCCGGCATTACCTCTTATGCTTGCTGAAATATTCTACTTTCATGTCTCACTTCCAGGTGCTGTGTTGCAACACTTTAAGTGGAACATTAATGATATTATGTTATCGGCAACGGATTTACACATATTTCTCTTATCTGTTTCGTCGTTCTGCATAGACAAGAAATGTATATCTGTCACACTCCCATTCGACTATATAAAATGCAACTAAGATATCAAACTTTAGGTAAGGTATCATACTTGTGTTCATCAAGAGAAATATTATAATTTCGACATGGATTAATTTTATTTAATTTCACTTCAGTCATATCTTCCTCTACGAAATCACTTTAATCTTATAGATATTAATGCATATTCAGCATAAATCATATTGTATTCCAATTCCTTGCACTGCATATAATTAAATAAAATGTTGTATACTGTGCTTGAGATGTGTCTAAGTATACCAAATCACAAATGTACAATAAGAAGCTATTAATTTTATGTTTTCAAAGATATATTGTGCCAGGTTTCTGTGTGAAGTAGATAGTACCTATGCTGGATTAAACTAAAATATTTTGAAATAGAAACAGTGTCTTTTAGCTACACATACAAACCCGTGTGTGGAAGAAATGCTAAATAATCTCTATTTTGGAATTAATAGGGTCATATGCCGTATGGTGTATTATATAATTTTATTTCTAATCGTATGCATTTGAATATAAACATTATATAACCGTATACACATGTGTGCATGCACCTACGTATATAGAAACTTATCCATGTACAAATACAATTTGTAGCACATTCGAAGAAAATTGTAGCGATTATACGAGACACATATGAAGAGCGAAACCAATTTTAAAACTCCGAAGTTAATTTGATTTATCTCCCACTGAGATGTAAACTGGTAAGAACAGTTGTCTAATGCAATATACATTCTTTCCAGAGACATTTCACCTCGACGCAAAAGTACTTAAAATTGTTTCTCAGCTTCTCAGCTGACTATGGCCATTACAATCAAACGTCAAAAGCACCATAGTGATTTTACTTATTGTAGTAAATGTGTTGACATAAGAAAAACATGGTTATTTTGGACAATTTAATTCCACTGGGGAGACAATAAGTCTAAGAATATGATGATTGCGATGATAATTATTATTGTTTTTGTGGTGTTTTATCCGCGTTCGGGATTGATAATTGCGGTGTGTCTCAAATCTCTTTGTTAAGCACAATCATGAAACTAGTAGTTAATAACCCTACTGTTGGCTGGTATTTTGCATGCCATATCATTTGGTGTGAACTTTCAAATATATATTAACATGCTTAACTAAAAGAGTGCTGACCAAAGGGAAATTGCATCTATGCGTTTGCTGAAATCCGTTTAACATCTTTAACCGAAACAGACATTATCTATAATTATTTAAGCTAACCTTATGCGGAGAAACATGCTATCTGAGTCTTACATTCAAGAAATTTTGTTTTGAAATATTTTAAATTGCAAAAATTGTTAGATTTGATTCCTTCATCTCACAAAAAGAAAACGAGAAAACACGACTTATCATTATCTCAGGCCAGCAAAGTTTGCTACATTTTGATGTTCCAATGAAATGCACACATGTCGAACATGATCAGATAAATCGATCGGGTTCGAATAACAAGATCTGATATTCTCGGCAATCGAACTGCAAAATTAATGGTTACAATGTTTGAAATCTCTTCAGTGTTTCCGAAACGACTTCAAATAAATTATATCAACTTTTAAAGGTCAATGAATATAAGTTATTGTACTGTTTGTAATATTTTACATTTCCTAACGATTAAACATTTTGCTATGAATATTGGAGCTATATATATTTATATTCAGGTAATGTTTTTAGAAACGAATAGCAGAAATCAGGACTTGAAATGATGTCGAGGAATCTGATACATTTAGAAGTCTGTTACTTGTGATTTTCCTAGCTCAAAAACCTCCAAATATTTATTTCAATTGTTCATCTAATGTTTAGTTTTCAAACAAAATTATAAATTATTTTATTGCTTGCATTTGTAACTGAACAGCTTAGATTTTTTGAAATTGTTTAATAAGCGTAATAAGCATGAAGCAATTCGTAATGTCGTCTTCTTTATAAAGTTAAGATCTATAATCTATAGTTTTCAAGTTTGAAATAAAAATAATTTTCTTATCGTGCTTCCTCTTTTGCTTTAAGGAAATAAAGATACGAGGACAGATATCTAACGATCTATCGATTTATAAATGTAGGGTTTAAAAGGCACCTTATCCTTATTTATTTGATTCTTTGTTTTAACGGACCGAACGTAAGGGAACTGAATGAAGAGTAACCGAATTAAAATAATCGGCAAATCAGAATACCGAATAATTGAACGAGCAAAATTTCAAAATAACTTACATTGAAGAACATTAGAAATAACATTAAAAGAAGTTTGGTGTTAATATTCATATATTTCAAATCTTAAAAGTGAGCAAATCTGAGGTCACAAAAAACAGTTATTGAAAAATAAATTATATTCCAATATGATACCGCAACAACAAGCAAAAATGTAAATAGATTTTACTCGATAACTCCTTCCATAATTCTAAATGTATTATGGAATATCTCCAACGCAATATGAGCTTAATGAAAATCTGCCCATTGCTGTTCCGCAACGAAAGATAAAGATTATGGGAATATATAAGCACAGAACACTAACTCCAGTCGTGCAAAATTTTGCTCACTATTTGACTACCAATATTTATGATTTTAGTGGAAGACAAGAAAGAAAATATTCAATAGTAGAAGAATCGAAATAAGGAAGCAGATCGATAAACTAGTTACGTTTCCATCTATTCTTGTATTTAGATTTAATTCTTCAATGTGTATAAATACGGCGTTTTTGAAATAAAATTCTATAACCTTAAAGAAATATGTTTATGAGTGTTTTTACTATATTATTTTTATATATTCATTCAAAGTTTGACATTTATGTTTTAGTCCTTCTTTCCTTCTCTCTCGGTTAGTCCTCTCTCTCTCTCGCTCTCTCTCTCTCTCTGTCCTGTATATATATATATATATATATATATATATATATATATATATAT
>NC_068982.1:21112834-21117938 GCF_001194135.2 Octopus bimaculoides
TATATATATATATATATATATATATATATATATATATGTATGTATACACACATACGCACACATAGATGTCAATGTAGATACAAGTACACAATGCGCAGTTATGCACAAACTTATAGCAGGTTGCATTTATATGTATATGAATACATATCTCTATTTGATTCTTAGTTTCCATATGCCATGTTCATATCTTACTCTATGCAATACTCCATGACTAATCCTGTTCGGCTATATCATTAAATCCTATAGGCTACTTGGCACAGCAGGATGCAGTAAAATACGTAAGATGTTATTAAGATTTATAAAAACACAATCATAGCTTGCGTATATTCGTAAACTAGATTGATTCCTGATTTAAATATGTTTTTCATTTAGCTAGAAGCCATTTCACATATTGCCAAATCACCGTTTGAGAAATCTCTTTTTATGAAATTTCTATTGACTTTACATATATATCTCCTCTCGCTTTAGATCAGACAAGTTGCTTTCTGTGTAATAGCCAAAGTTTATCAGATTTATAATGTACAAACTGAAAAACGAATTGTTTGTTTCCGTTTACTTTTTTCAATAAGCTGATGGTTTAACAATAGAATTTTACACACAAATTTCAAATAATTAATCTAAAAGGAAAATGAATAAGTAAAAGCAAATAATGATAATAAAAGTAAGAATATTATTGGCTTCTTGAACTCCGCTTAACCGTTGCTTTCTACTTGAAACGCATACTAAATTATTGCTGAACTGAAGACAATGGCAGCAATTAATAATTTAAGGTTAACGTTTATTGAAAAGGAGTGAACTTTTGCCTAAAGAAATAGTCAAACATTGTGCCAAAAACTGAACCCTTGTTTCCGTGCCCATGAGCGGAAAGTATTGCCACTTAACGAGTTTTATTTTTTATAATTTACGTGGCACAAAGTTCAGCTATTTTCTTATCAATATTAACTTTGCCTTTGGCTAACAAGTATTTTGATCAAGCGATAAAATAGCAACATACTGCTGACTCGAGCAAGGTTCGCTTATTAGCAGAATACGTTTGTTTTACTACTACAAAAAACAGTCAACACTGAGTGCTTTAAATACAGCAATATTTTATTTCAATATTCTTTTAAAATACATTTTACTTGCTGCTAGAAAAAGAATAACGAACCGTATGCATAATTTTGCTTATGTATGGTGTTCCAACGTATGCAAGTTAGCCCGTTCCATATAAAAGTCTCCCAGATATAAGTATACAGACATAAGGAAAACACGAGTGAGTTGTTTTATATATATAAATATATATATATTTAATAATAATAATACATATTAATAATAAGGATTGCTACGAAGTAGCATAGCGTTACCTTTAATTCCTTTATATAGAACTACACATTTTTCTACTGCATTGATTAGCTACCGTTACAATTGCGAGCCTACTATAATACCGGTGCAGTTTCTTCATGGTCTTCACTTTAATATCCTTCGATCTAACTGTTTACAGGTTTTCGTTTCTCTACTCTGCGTTGTATGATGTGGAGTTGTTCGTTAATTAACTTCATATATATATATATATCGCCGAGCAAACACGCGAACTACTTCGGCCCTTTCAAGTTCGTGCCTCACAGCGTTCATACACACATAATTTTTCTCGGCTGGCCGTAAAGCCCTTTCTGTTTGTTTTCCTGTCTTGTTTTTTGTCCGCCACGACATTCCTCCATGGCAATATTTAATTTGTGTATACAAATTTAATTTGCGATCCATGGGAAGAGCCGTTTTAACGATGCGTCCTGCCCAGCTCTTCGAAACGCCGGTGTTAAAACGGGGGTAGCTGATGAAGTAGAATGTTCTCTATGTGGCTTGTGTGTTTTCTCGTCTACGTTTTGTTTGCAATGTCCTGTACCCAGATATGCACCTATACATACAGGCGGATGTCGGTACGCACATACCTGTACGTATAAATGCATCTACTCATTTACTATTTGTTTATATATATATATATACATACATACATACACATACACACACACACATACACACACGCACACACACACAGACACACACACACGCACACACACACACATGCATATATATGTTGTGTTGACGCCACAGGCGAAGAAGTAGGATCTCCCAAGACATACAAATAGAGGTAGTCTGGCCGTGGTAGGAGTGTTGAGGAGCAGTCGAGTAGCAGTTGTGTAGCGATCATCCGAAGGTGCTAGATAGCAGTAGTTTGAAACATAAATATATATATATATATATATATATATATATATTTCTTGCAATTTAATTGTATTCCAAGTAGTGTATTAAAAATGCTTCATTAATTTCATGAAAAAGCTTAAATGGGAGAAATAAATATCTTGAAAATGAGATGAATGTTTAAGATTATTACGGTCTCATTTTATGAGTTGGGTGGTTGATTTTAGGGTAGGGTAGGGTAGGGCATTAATAAGATAAGCGTTGTGTTTCTCCTTCATATACGTTACAGTTATTATAGTTTCGTTAAATTGGGAAACATTTTGACGATGACACCTGGCATTTGTCTCCAGTTCAACATTACTTTCAATTGTAATTAATTATATATTTTTATTTTTAAATTAATTGATATTACATTTAAGCAATTCAATATATATTTTAATGATTTAATATATTGTTGACATTAGGTATGAATTAATTGTGTGTGAATTGTTTTTGTATCTCGTTGTAATTTAGGTTAAACGATATAACAGTCGTAAAAGTCAGTTATTCTCAAGTATAAATGATTGCACGTGCTATCAGTTACAGTTCTTCTATGATATGTGTGTGAGTATGTGTGCATGCATGAGTGCGTGTGTGTGACAATTACAGTAATGAAATATACACAGTTCGAGTTTCAGATGAAGTTTTATATTAATATCGGATGAAATCTATTTCCCAGCTTTGTGTATTCTAACTGAAGAAAATGCCAGGCTTCCTGATCATGCAATCCAAAATTTGTGAAAAATGATAAATGAAACGTGGGTTGCATTGAATTTGACGTTTTCTATGACCTTATATTCATATATCTTATAGCCAACTAATATTATTTCCATGTAATATGAATAATATATGCATTGATGATTAAATCTGCTCGTCATGATACTGTGATTTTGTTGGTAGATGTACACCGCCTATATTTCTATATAAATTGTTCGTACAATATATTGAAATACCTAACAGTTGCTGACTGCTATTACTGCTACTAAAATTACGATACCTTGAAGATAGATCGCGTAGGTTTCGGGTGTGTTTGAAAAAGAGAATTTGGAATGCTCGTAGGATTTACTTATGCAGGGACAGTGTAGAGCGGCGGAAAAGGAATGGAAAGGGGATGCGATTGGGATTCGGGCGTGGGGGAGGAGAAAGGGATGATTTGCGATCAAGTGATTGTGTGTTTACCTATATACATAGACACAAACATATACGTTTGTACACACATGCACACACATATACACTTACATATATGTTTGGGTACGTGGGTGCATGTGTATATATACAAATAAACACACACATATGTGTGTACATATATATATATATATATATATATATATATATATATATATATATATACACGATTATTCGCAATATTTATATAGGTGCAAGTGATTTATTTGTAAATGCATAAGATAGTTATTGTTTCGCATTTCTACATTTATAACAAGAAAAATAAATCAGGATTTCTGAATCACCTGCCGCATTACATATTACGTGTTGGATAATTATTACTATAAAATATTTAGTTTTCATAATAATGTTTACTTCCGTCACAATATCAATAACAACCTCATACCTGGAATAATTTGTGGTTTACATTTATTTACATTACTTTACATATTGATATAGCATGTCGTTATTTCGTTGCATTGATAGATATAGGAAACGCTATTGTTCCAGAGGAAATAGAAAATATTCAAAAAAGTTATAGTAAGTATCAAATAAAATATCTATAACTTGAAAAGAGTCACGATTTCAATATAATGCTAAAGAAATACTATTTTCACTAAAATCGCATGCAAACACATATATACACACACGCAGTCAAATATTCATATACATAGGTATGTATATGTATCTGCATATATGCATATATGTGTATGAATATTATACACACACACACACACACATATATATATACATACATACACACATACATGTATGTATGCGTGTATATTTTATTCGCACCCACAAAAACCGCGTACGTGCTAGTAATTTGGTTTCATTGCTAATAGAAATCCCGATACATGCTGAATGCGATGTAAAATATTAGATTCCGTCGTACTAGTAGCAGCATCTGACTAATATTCACAGCAGTGGAATTGTTTACGTAATAGTTTATCACAGTAAAAGCCAGTTTTTTTCGTAGATCAGCGAACTTAGAATAAAATAATCATTTTGAAAATTATCGATCTTTATCATGTGGTAAGTAACTTCAGAGTCAATGTGCAGCACGTTGGACAAGTTTCATACGCGAAATCAATGTTCTGTAAACATGTGAAGGGAATCAGAATAGGCGTTGCCATGTTTGATTAAGTTGCTCGTTTCCTAACCATATGGCTTCAATGATAATGCGCGTCACATTAGGTAAATATCTTCTACAATAGCCCCAGGCTTCGTAGGCCTTGTGGGTGGTTTTCGTTGAGAAAACTGAAAGAATCCCGTCGTATATAAATACATGTATATACCTGTTTCCTTACGTTTGTTTTGTATTAGTGTTAGTTAGTTCCACCACCTCATGTCATTTATTCCCTTCCAGTGTTTCGCAAATTCTTAAATATTTCTCCTTCTGTATATATATATATACTACCGCACAAGCATGATTTTTATTGAACTCAAAATACTTATTGTATTCCCTTTCTTGAACTCTTTCATGTAAACTGTTTTTAACATTTTCTCATCATTATCAAAGACTGTGTAACTGTATAACCATTTTTTAACACAGCAAAGCTTATACAAAGCTTTATATTTTACTTTTGATAATCTTTGTTTCTATAAAAGTGAAACCGGTGAAGTCAATAAGCATCTCTAAAAGACGTTTGCATTTTCAAACCTTCTTTCACATATATTTTCACTTACAACTTTACTTTGTTATATATATATATATATATAT
>NC_068982.1:21118055-21121123 GCF_001194135.2 Octopus bimaculoides
GTGTATGTGTATGTGTTTGTGTGTGTGTGTGTGTGTGTGTGTGTGTGTGTGTGTGGGTATGTGTGTGTGTGTGTGTATATATAAACATATACAAACATAGATGAGTTTAAATGCTTAGATAATGTTAAGTTTGTTGTTAATCCATTAATCACTGCAAGGCATGTCTTCTCAGTAAACCAGCAAATTGTGAGAAGCTAAGAAACCTATCGATAGTTTACCCGAAGTGCTCTCCCATAGAAAGGTAAAATGTTTAACATATTGTGAATATTTCCAGGTATTCGATTTTGGAAACACTTTGTCGTATCGTGTAGATGTACACATCTACATGCTACGACGTCTATATTTATATGCATATATGTTGGCATACATATATAGAAATATACACATATGTACATCTATGTATATGTGCGTGTGTGTGTGTAATTAAATAAGCAAAATGCTCCTCGGTATTTCCTCTCATATATGTTCCCCCGTCGTACCTGATTCGCTGTACTTGATTCGTTTGTCTCAATCTTAAACTGAAATACAAAGTAAAGAACATTAGTCGATATTGTTCCTTATTATGTTGTACCACAGATAGAGATAAATCCTTTCAATGTAACCATTACTTAAGCGAAAGACAACAGTCTGTGAATAGATTGCAAGCAGATCTTAAATGACATTTTAAAACATGTCACTGAGCATGAAGAAAATATTCTAAATGACTAAAATCTACCTCGTGAGTTTCATCATTGTTGTGTGTCCGAATATATCTCTGATACGTGAGATCTATAATCAAACGGAATACACAAGCTATCATCCCAATATTTAATCTTTGAGTTAGCTTCAAACTCAATATATAATGTTATATTGGAGAGCCTTATAAAGGGGGTAAGGTTATATTTCAGACATTTTATTTCAAAATAAAGGGACAAATATTCGCAGGGATACTGACCTTTGTGACATATGTGTTTATATATATATTCATATAAATACAGTGTACATTTAAAAACAGAAGAGAGATGTCCATAATAGGACATCTAAACCGCTAGAAGGAGCAGTCAAACTCCAAACCACAATTAGGGAAAATTTCGAAAAGGAATGAAAAATAAAAACATTTACCATCTATTTCGTGAACCATGATTTCAAGCTATTTTCAGCAAAATAAAATAATTTGCTAGGCCAGGTATCATCAGCAGGAACGCCAAGTTTAACACATAAATACGAGGGAATATATATATATATATATGCGTGTGTGTGTGTGTGTGTGTGTGTGTGTTTGTGTATGTGTGTGTGTGTGTGTGTGTGTGTGTGTGTGTCTTTGAGCGCGATGGTTTTTGAGTCTGTGGTGAGTATATATGTAATGTATTAGCATGTATCCAAGATGACATTAAACAAGGAGATTCATAGATAACAACGCTCTAAATATTTTGCTGTACTTCCTCTTTTGAAATGCGTTCGTACTTTTACTTACGTTGGTAATTTTTACTTTCATATCTTCTTCACTAATCTATATTTGTACTAAATTGTGTACTGCAAAGCAGATGTAAGCACTTAATAATTAACAAGTTCTGATCTCGATTAGATTATAATTGCGCCATTTCAACATAATTTCATGCATTTTGTTAGCATCATTAACTTCATGAATATAACAATTTCCTATAAAACATGTGTTGCCATAAAATTTCCTTGCTCACACACTCAGAGACGCACACAATCGTCTATCTCTACATCTGATTATTTTCTGTATACACACAAACACACACACACACACACACACACATACACATACACACATACCCACACACACACACACACACAGACGCATAATCATAGTCTCACTTTGGATGTTTGGTTGACAATAATACCTACATGAAATATGTGTACGTGTTTGAGCATGTTTATATATATATATATATATTTAAGTAGATGTGCATATGCGTACATATACGTATATATATATATATGTATATACGTGTGTGTGTGTGTGTGTGTGTGTGTGTGTGAGCGTGTGTGTTTGTATGTGTGTATCTGTGTGTGCGTATGTGTATGTGAGATTATAATTCAAAATTATTCTGGAAGTTTCTGGAAGTTTTTAACACAATATATTGATGATCTTGAGGTCAGATCAGTGTATCATTAATCAGTAATCTTACCTTATATAGTGGAAAATCTTTGATATTTTAATGGATTCTGTTTAATAAAAGAAACAGAATAAATAAATATTAATTGGGAATAAGTTCCGGTTCATGTAATGTCTGCTTGAATGTTTCATCTTTTATCATTTGTCTTGTCTGTTTCTTTACGGAATAAAAAAAAAAAACAAACAGCAAAACAAAAATAGTTATCTTGCTTCTATTTGCTTCTTTTGTCATTGAATCTCATTTTTCTTATTTTATTCCCAATTTTTTTAAAAATCTATCTGACGTATCTTAGACAACTATTGAAATTACAATGTCGCTTGCATAATCCGAAAATTATTTGAAATGTTAAAGCCAAATTATAATAATTCTTTTCCTTTTCGCGTTAGCAATCTCATATATATTAGTAAAACGACAAAATGCCTAACGAAATGTCTGGCAGTGTATATTTTATATCATTCACTTTCCGAGTTCAAATGTTTAAGTTGATTATAAGATAAATAATTATGTCTATTGCCTACTGTATCTTGATTCGTTCCTCTTGCAGCTATTTGTTTCGTGGGAATGTTTTGGAACATAGCAAAAAGAAATTAAAACGTTACTTACCTGTTACTCTAATGATTATTGCAATCCACTGGCAATTTGCTGCGACTATGCTTCCACAAGGAACTCCTAAATTTTCAAGTGTGTAACTATGTTGTATTTTTTCAGATAATAATAATAATAATAATAATAATAATAATAATAATAATAATAATAATAATAATAATAATAATAATAACACGCTCTCTCCACTCCTGTTCTGCCTGGCACTCACACCTTTAACAGAATTGCTAAATAGAACTGGATGCGGTTACAAATGCTATGGAAAAACAGTCAGCCACCTTCTATATATGGATGACCTAAAATTATATGCAAAAAACGACAAAGAGCTAGAAACACTACCAC
>NC_068982.1:21123255-21123978 GCF_001194135.2 Octopus bimaculoides
AGAGAGAGAGAGAGAGAGAGAGAGAGGGAGAGAGAGATAGATAGATAGATAGATATATAGATAGATAGATATATAGATATATAGATAGATAGATAGATAGATAGATAGATAGATAGATAGATAAAAAGATAGATAGACAGATAGATAGATAGATACAACTACATAACATTCAAATGAATACAAACTGATGTGCATAATTTGTAAAATATCGGTATTTCTGTCAAACATTATATCTAATGAAGATGAATATAGGTTGGGCTTTAATACAGGATAAGACTAATTATACGATGATCAAGTTTTCCTCGCAACTGCAAAGAAGAAAATCATTCTAAGAATTATTAGAAATTATTTTGCAGTCAGTCAATGTCTCTATGTCCATACAACGTCCACGTATAATGACTTTTGTGTGTAACTGGAGTATAGTTAAAAAAAAAAAAACAATCAAAAGAACCCTCGACCTCATATGCTAGTAAAAAAAAAATACATTTCACAAGCAAATCTGAGGTTATGCAACAATGTTCATACACACTCGTACATATACAGACGAAATATTTTAATACACGTACTTGTATATGTTTAAGAAAATATGCAGACATATTTATACTTGTGAAATCACTCTTCAAAAACTATGCATGCATACATACATTAATGTATATACGCGTATAAATGTATACTTGTATCTGTAAGTTTGTATGTGTTTGCGCATTCATGTGAATATATATA
>NC_068982.1:21123992-21126110 GCF_001194135.2 Octopus bimaculoides
TATATATATATATATTCGATTAATGCAACTCTCTTCCGCCGTAATATCATAGGTTTTGCAATTTATTATTCTCACTTCTAACGATTTCTCTTTCTGAATCATACGAATATATTATCGAAATAACTCTTGCGTTTTTGCATGATATCCGTTACCAATTCCATACAAAGGACTATAGTTTCCAATTATCAAAGTAATGCTTGTACTTATGATTAATTCGATATTGCGTATCATATTATTGGATACAAAAATCCACAAGTTATGAAATATTTGATCATCAGTACAGTCAACCTGAACTGGTTTATTTCTGATCCATCAACGTATGGAAGAATACACCGGCCGAATAACTAATGAGATAAAATGATTAATCATAAATCCAAGCTTTTATTCCGAACCCAGATCTATAAGTCTTCAGACAAGTAAGAATCATGAAGCTTAACAGATGCTTTCATGAACATTGAAACCTGGTTATCTTTGCGCTTTCTGTGTTATTTCAAAGAGAATATACTAACTATTTAAGCAGACATGCTATTGCAGCTTTTCAATACTTTCTTCTGTTGCATGAATCATACCCTATTATATTTATAAAATTGAACCTACATAAATAGCGAAGTTTCATAACATATGCTATAATGTATTTAATGTGGTTCGTTCCTGTTCTAAGTCAATGGCTTTCCTCATCCTGGAACTGCTAAAATAAGTCCTTCTAACATAGACAAATTCCACTCACCGGATATAAAATGTTCCTTTCTACCTTACCATAATTAAGGAGACTTTTTCTGAGAGCGAAAAGGAATGAAAGACCAAAACTTAAACTAGATTTAAAGTTTATGTTTCCTGTCCATATATGAATAATCCATTTAACAAATGCATAAATTGTACCCAAAACTTTCGGTTCGGCATCATAATGCTAAGGATTTTATATATTATCAGATAAGTTATAAGATTTTGACTACGAGCCAAATATAATTATTTATTATTAGATGAATGTACGTAAAATAGATTTAATTTATAAACGTTTATGTAAACACATTCCACTACTTTTATCCATACGCACATACACGCACACACGAACTCACCCACACAAATACATACACAAACACTTGTCATTAATGTGTACAGAAAGAAACACCTACGCTCACACACAGAGACACCCTGACACACCTCACTGTACTTGTTATGTCGTGTTGCCAGTGTTCTATTTAGATAACCTTATCTATAAAACGGAATCAAAATTAATGTCGTCAATAGGAACTTAACGAAAGTATTCCGAGTGCAAGTTCGAAGTTAATGAAACAATATCATTATCATCTAAAAATTTATGCTTGACGATTGGAAAAAAGACAGATTACGATACGTGCATTTCTACGGGGCTCGCTTGTATATACAAATTTATTTAAATTATTCTACTATAGTTCAGACATTTAAATAGATTTCTCAAACTTTGAAATTCTTTTCTAAATTATACATAAATATCTTCTGATAACGTGTTTCGATCCACGGGAATATTAATATAATATAAGCTTACAATAATTCTGCTTGTCATTGCGTTACTTAGCCCGTCGGTAGCACTTTCACGTGATTAGAGAAAAAGAGGGAGAAAGAAAAGGGCGAGAGAAAGAAAACGAGGGCGGGAGAACAGGAGAGAGATTTGTCCATGGTGTGAGGAAGAAATAATGTAATTGTAATGCTTTCACGTGATTAGCTGAAGGGGAAGAGAGGGAAAAGAAAAACGGAGAGAGAAAATGAGGGTAAGGTGAAGAGTGAGGCAGAAAGAGGAAAAAACAAAGACCGAAGAAAGAAAAAGAGGGAAAGTCTGGCACCTGCAACGTGAGTTAGGTGGAACGTAATATTTATTACGTGGTTAAAAAAGTTAGTCGAAGGTAGAGGAGGAGAGTTAAAAATATAATTTTAGCAGAAGGGTGATGTTCTGATGGTGAAGTTAAATAAATTCAGAGAGAGAGAGAGGGGGGAAGAGAGTGAGAGAGAGGAGGGGAAAAGAGAGTGAGAGAGAGAAGGGGAAAAGAGAGTCAGAGAGAGGAGGGGAAAGAGAGTCAGAGAGAGGAGGGGAAAAGAGAGTCAGAGAGAGGAGGGAAAAAGAGAGTGAGAGGAGGGGAAAAA
>NC_068982.1:21126541-21128397 GCF_001194135.2 Octopus bimaculoides
GAGGGGAAAAGAGAGTGAGAGAGAGAAGGGGAAAAGAGAGTCAGAGAGAGGAGGGGAAAGAGAGTCAGAGAGAGGAGGGGAAAAGAGAGTCAGAGAGAGGAGGGAAAAAGAGAGTGAGAGGAGGGGAAAAAAGAGTGAGAGAGAGGATGATGGTGGCAGTGGTGGTGCAGGTGGTGGTAAAGATGGTGGTGATGGAGGTGGTGCTGGTGGTGATTAGATTGCGAAAAGTGTTTTGTGTGTTGAAATTGAACTATTTTTTTTTATATCACCTATCACTTAACCCATGTGCATAAATACAATTCCGTGAAATATTCAGGTTCATTTACGTGGCAGATATATGCAATTGAACTAAAGGTTATGTGATATGTAGTCTTTTTTTCTTTTTTTTTGTTTATGGATATTCTTTTTTTGTTTTGTTTATGGGAATAACAGAAAAATAAAAGTGAATATATATTCTATGAGTGCTGTGTTTCAGTCTATAAAATTCTGCATAAAGTATAAAAATATATATATATAATGCATTAAGTAATCATCGCATTCCATTTTTATTTATTTTCTTTTACTTTTAGCAAACATTGTATTCCAATCCCTTTCACTTTTCAATGCGTAGGAGATGAGCGGTTGTCTTTCCGTACAGACACAACGCAGCCTACAGTTTCAGGTATTTTGGATAAAGTTTTCAGAAATAACCCAACAGGATTACCATTAACACGTGGAGTGTTCACGTGTCCTGATAGTGTAATATAGTGTATTATAATATATTCTAAGTATTGTACAGCGGGGAAACCAGATTGAGTGAGTGCTAGAAAACATGCAGCAGTTTCACTTTAATTTACACGGAATTATGGTTTCTACTCTAATTGTATTTTACTTAATTACACAAACATAAAACCAATCCACTACAGTAATTGCTATGTATATTACATTGTTTCATTTATGTATTACTTAGTCCCATATGTATATTTTGATTTGCCAATATATAAAAAAAATGCAACCTCAATGCAATGTAAGATTTAATTATAAACATTGGCAAATGAAATACTTGTAATATGTCCTATAAACAGACTATATTGCCCATAAAAGCCGCGTGAAAAAAATTATAAAACAATGAAAATATTTAGAAAGAAATATAAAAATTGGTAATTCATGACTGATAATATTCTTTTCTACTCTAGGTACAAGGCCCAAAATTTTGGCGGAGGGAGCCAGTCGATTAGATCGACCCCAGTACGCAACTAGAGCTTGATTTATCGACTCCAAAACGATAAGTCGACCTCAGCGGAATTTGAACTCAGATAAAGACATAAATAAAGCATTTTTCCTGGCGTGCTAACGTTGCTGCCAGCTTGACGTGTCCATGACTGGAAATATTATCATTGTAAACATTATTTAGACGTGTATAATCTTATCAAAATAAATCAACATTAAATGATATATTTTATAAAGTGTATGAAGAAAACCATTCAACAGCATTTTGTCTCTTTCTTCTTGCCATCCTTTATGTCTTTGTGTATTTTTTATCATTTTGTTCTTCATTTACGAGTGTTGTAGGCCATGAAGTCCTCTTATATATGCGAAATCATTCATGACGCTACATTTGCTGCTTCATTCATAAAGATTAACATATATTTAAATCTGTAACTAGATGACATCTGGAATGCTTCAATCTGTTAACTTAATATGGTGCAGTGACGACTATTAAATTCTCTGCTCTATAAATTTGTACTGAAAAGGAGCAGCCGTCTATCAGTACTAAAGTTATTGTGGAGGTATATATTGTATTTTCATGTAGGTGATTCACTGACAATTGATTTATATATACATTATAAACACACACACACACACACACACACACA
>NC_068982.1:21128407-21133343 GCF_001194135.2 Octopus bimaculoides
TATATATATATATATATATATATATATATATATATATATATAAAATTTAATAACACAATATATGATTTTATGTGCTACTATTAGATTCATGTTCTGAGGCCATGCCAGACAGCATTTTAACAGGCCTGGTGTCGTAGCCCAATCATCAGGTACTGCTCACAAGGCATAACCAACTAAAAATAGGCACGACGATAGTTTGATAGAAAAGGCGAGAAAGAAGTAGATATAAAAGATGCAATGTTGAAAAACGAGAAAACAAGAAACGAAAACAGAAAGAAGCAAAAGAGGGGAATTAGATTTATTTTTTACAATTCGTCAACAGGAAATTTGCCATATGCTTACAACCGCTGAAAATTTCGGATCTAGAATTCAGCAGCAGTTTGTTAGATAAAAACATGTAAGCTATGCACAGCTGAAAAAGCTCAGATCCTTTTTCTGATCTAAGAACTCTAATTCTCTGCTGAATTCTAGAACCGAAAATTAGTGTTCGAAACCCCATAGTTAGTTGAATATTGCCCAACCACTACTCAAGCACGTTTGTATTGCATAGATATATTTTCATCAAGTATAAACCTTTGAATCCTGTGAACTTCAACATTAACTTTCTACATTTCAGCTTGGCTTATCCATTCTTCTATAACTGCTCAGCTTGTCCCAGAATTCCAAACCCGTGTTACATACATTTTGCTAAACCTACTTTTATAACTCTGTAGTTTCATTTAACATAAATTCATATATTTCCTATTAAATTTAAAATTTTCCCCTCTCTTTCCATGAGAAATTTTAGTATTCATTTGCTGTCCAAAATCAAGTAAATTTTCAATAGTAATTTTATAACAGTTTCCTATTCAGGAATCGATATCATATGCATTTACATCATGATATTCGTTATATTCTAAATTTTTATTTTCCTTTTAATCACGTTTATACATGTTTACCTTAAACATTTTTTACAGTTAGTCTTGGTATTAACCTATTGTATGTATATATGTATATGTGCGCGTATCTGTGTATGTGTATGTATTATGTGTGTATACATGCATACTTACGTATATTTATACACAATGATATCTCTGTGTATAAGTGATTTTGTGTACGTGATTGTCTTTGTATGACAATATACAGGTATGTCTCCTTGTTAATGGCAACTAATCATAGAATACTATTGTATATATATATATATATATATGTGTGTGTGTGTGTGTGTAAAACACGTACAAAGACATACATACATAGATATATGTATATATATGTTTATAGTTGTGTATATATATATATATATATATACATACATATATACGTATGTGTCTTTGTATAGTATTATGGCGTAGGTAATAGACTGTTTCTATGTTTAAGGGAAAACAAGAAATTATTGGAACTACATTTATGGTAACGTGCTCTAAATTGTATATGTAATATCAATGGAACATTATATAAAAATTGCAATATTATAGGACGAATATATATAAACGGCATTTGCTGTTTCGTTATTTATTGCATTTTATTGAAGATTATTTATGGTAAAGCAGGGAGTGTCTCCCTTGGTTACCCTTATATCTTTCAATAGTGTCCATCGTTGCTATGGTATATGAATACATGACGATTTGGCAGAGTGAGGAGCACGGGTAAAAGTTGGCTCAAATATTTTGACATATGCATGCTTGCCTGTTGGCTGTTGTTTGAATGTCTAATGGGGCGATATCTTTAGGAATATGAACAGTGTACAGATTGTGCGACAGCTTGAAACTGATGCACCGTCAGTAAAGAACGTAGTCATGCCAGCGGTGATCTTTTTGATCTTAGGTCAGTGGCTCCCTTAATTATGATCCTGTTTAATTGCTAATTGTTGTTGACAGTTCCTAATTGATATTGACAATTCATAATTGTTGTTGACACGGGTATTTGTGTGGATGTATATAATATCCTTAAAATTATTTAGCCGCTAGAGTGCGGATATGGTTCTAGGTAACTTGACTCCGGTAGTTTCACTCCCGGTAATTTGATTGCCAGTCAATTCCACTCCCGGTAATTCCACTCCTTATATTAGAAGACACATTAAATAAATCGTTGAAATTCATTATTAATGTTGTTGTTATTGATGATGATGATGATGATGATGATGATGATGATGATGGTGGTGATGATGATGATGGTGGTGGTGGTGATGTTCTTGATGATGATGAGGATGATGAGGATGATGATGATGATGATGATGATATCTTTTCAGTTATCCACTCAGATGTTTTAGTTAAAGATCTTACAGGTTTACTCGTGATCCATCCCTCCCTAATTCGTTATTGTTGTGCAAGGGTTCCGTGATTGAAAGTGGACTGTTACATTTGCTATAATTAACTGTCAAGTTATCAGGAATTGGTTGGCAAGCACTTCACTGAGGACCGTGTAACCTCGTGTAACAATAAGCCTCATGTATTCGTGTAAATACTTCGTTAAATTATTTATCCAACTCAGAAGGATACAAAAGATACTTAAAAAGGAAATATACATACACCATGCCTCACGTCGTTAACAGTATCCGTGGAAGGAAGAAACTTGTGGTTGACATGAATTACGTATATGAAGCACAGAATGAATTACGTATATGAAGCACAGAACCAACATGACGATTGATCTAAGAATTTCTGGAAATGCGAAATTAAGTCCTGTCAACTAGAGTCTACACCATGGCACACAATGAAGGTTACACTATAATCAAGGACATTGGTGAACATCATCATACTTTGTGTGCTTCGAAATCGAAAGTTCACAAAACTTTGGCGGATTTAAAAGCAAAAGCAGCTGCTTCCAAGGAATTTTCTCGTTCATTAATAGCGACTGCTTGTAAAAAGCTTGATGAAAAAATTGCTCGCCTGCCCTCCTCTTCGTATGTATGTCGTAATATAAGTAACTGGCGTGAAGCAAAATCATCTCATTACTGACCTCGTCCAGCCCGTAACTACTCTGTGTACTGCCCTCGCGGCAAATTTTATGAATAAAACTAACTTGTGTGCTAAGTAAATTCTCCTATAGCCTCGGGCCGACCAAAGCCTTCTGAGTGGATTAGATAGACGGAAACTGAAAGAAGCCCGTCGTATGTATATATGTATATATATATATATATATATATATATGTGTGTGTGTGGGGGGGTTTGTGTGTGTGTGTCTGTGTCTGTGTATGTGTCTGTGTCTGTGTCTGTGTGTGTATGCTTGTGTGTCTGTGTTTGTTCCCCCAGTATCACTCGGCAACCGATGCTGGTGTGCTTACGTCCCCGTAACTTAACGGTTCGGCAAAACAGAGCGATAGAAGAAGTACTAGGCTTACGAAGAATAAGTCCTGGGGTAGGTTTGCTCGACGAAAGGCGGTGCTCCAGCATGGCTGCAGTCAAATGACTGAAACAAGTAAAAGAGTAAAGAGTATTCATTGTTTATGTGTGTGCGCGTGCGAGTATGTATAAATTTATGTAATGGATCAGGCGTCGCATTAGGGATCACTTATCAATTCATAAAAAAAAATATGAGAAACATATATATGTGATCAAGCCTTTTACTGTCTTAGGTTCAAATTGATATTACAGTGTTACCTAAATATATATAACTTAGTATTTGATTACATAACATGTAATCTCAGTTTTCACGAGAACAGCTTAAGAATTGTAAAATGATAGAATGCACAATAATTAACAACTCATGGCTTGTTGTTCAGATTTCATAAGAAGGTTCTTCAGATTTCATAAATATTTCTCCGTATAGAATTGTGTCAGTTTTGTTTCAATATGTAAATGGAATAGAACTGATTTCCGCTACCTGCTTCCGTTTTAGATTAAAAAAATAATAACTTAACACTACAACGCACTAGATACTGTTAATTCGATTGCCTTCGATTTTTATGGTGTAACATCTTGTCTACATGTTTGAAGTTAGAGTATGTAATATTGCATTTTTGGATACTGGAATTCACATTGTGTATGTATGCATGCGTGCGTGCGTGTATGTGTGTGTGTGTGTGTGTGTGTGTGCGTGTGTGTGTGTGTGTGTGTGTGTGTGTGTGTGCTGGAGCCTCAAGCGTGACACATCTGAGACGTCTTATAAACGAAGAAGTAACTACTAAATAGTAGGTTAATATGTTATATAATGCCAACAAGCATGCCGATTCATTATATATTTATGAATTAATTACAAGGGACATATTTAATCTGGCTTTGAGAGTAGAATAAATTTATGGTATCGTGAAAATTGGTAAAAATTACATAGTTATTAAGTCGGCAAATTACAAGAAAATGTGACGTGATGGGAAATATTTGTTATACAATTCGAATTTAGCACAATCAACTTCATAATAATATGTACATGAGAACTATGTCTTTTGTTTCCTTAGCCATGGAATTGGTTGTACGTTCTTATCTAAGATGTTCATTAGCTTGCAGCTGGTATATATATGTTCCATTATGAGACAGAAATAGTGCTAATGTTAATGTGCATATATATATGTATCCTAATAAAGGCCTGTAATACCTGGAAAATACCGACCAAGACCCATAACCCCTGGGAAAAGACGAGTTGTGAGCATTATTCTCCTACCTGTATTCTTCTAACTACTTTCACTCTTTATTCTTCTATTTTATTCCTTTATTCATCAATTTTATTTCTTGTAAACTGTAATTTTTTCCTCGCCTAAAATATTGTACCTTGTCTCTGATGACGGACTGCCAAGTGAGTGGATATACTGTCCTACCGCTTGGTAAATATTAAATGATTCTGAATAACTTGATATACTTGTTCTGTCTTCGTTTTAATTTTGTCTGATACAATATAACATAATATATATTTCCATATCTTCATATTTCAATACATCAACGCTTCTAAAAAATCAAACTTTGTTTACATATATCGTAATTCCATGTATGTATATATATATATATATATATATATATATATATAT
>NC_068982.1:21133635-21136850 GCF_001194135.2 Octopus bimaculoides
TATATATATACAGGGAAAAATAATTTCAAAAAGAACAATTTAAACTTTTTGAGAAGTCCAGAAAGAGAGGAATGATTTCTAATAATTTCCCTACATATTTGTATTGTCCTTTGAAACGCGCGTATTTATTGAATCCTGTTTTTATTAAATCTAATTTTCATTCAACATCTTTTTCTCCTCCATTTTTCTATAATTTGTTCTGGTATATTTATACCTATAACGATATTTTTCCGCTAGATGACAGATGTTGTGTATGTCTTTCCTTGAACGAGTTGCCCGTCATTCCGATATACGTCTTTGCTATTCCGTTGGGGTCCATGACATTGGCCTTGTATACGATTACCTTCTCGGGACAGTTGTTGCTTAGAGGGCAGCGGTGTGGGGATTTACAACTGCATTGTGTTTCTGGCGTGATATGTATTGTGATTGCATATTACGGACCCTATATCGGGGGGAAAAAGACAGCGGACGGGGTACGAAATATGTACTCTGTATTACTGAAACATTAAACAGTATACAATGAATAGACAACTTCCTAAACATTAGGAGTTAGATATTCTCTCCCTGCATACAAAAGCAATAGTGTACACTCAAATATTTTAAAGAAGTTCCACTATCTGTAACGGTAACGGTAATATCACCAGGAGAGCCACTTTCCTAAACGGGAAATCTGAACATACATGGCACAGAAAATCCACAGACTGAGGCAATATATTCCAATGACGAACTACTGAAGCAAACAAGAATGAAGACATCATGCCCGGAACAAAAGCAAAATAATGCGACCAAATTGATCACACAATAATTTGTCCAATAGACATTTCCAAGGGGACAGACATCCAGAAGATGCCACCTGGAGTAACGTCCCTTGATTTATCGATGAAATGTTTTATTCACGTAAATTCACAAGAATTTCCGCGTACTCAGCGGCGGTATCTTTTCCAAAATGGAGGTGAACATCTCTATGTGATTGGATTGAAACATTGTTAAGGCACTAAGATCTTTTCTTATTGTTCTTAACATGAAAGCAATGATTGCCTTAATGGTAGCCATCCTCATCGATAAACATTTCGTGTATATATATATATAGGTGAGGTTGTATGCATTTGTGTGTATATATGTGTGTGTGTGTGTGTGGATATATGTCTGTGTGTATGAATGTATATATGTACGTATACAAGTTCCGTCATTAAGCTCATTAAAGTCATCAATTATTTCTGCCATTTTGTGTATTAATGTAAACATAATCAGAAATGCTACTGCTCTTGTTCTAGAAATCTCACATCTGTAATAGTGAACAGTATGAAAGGTGTTATACTTCTAAATATTTTATAATGGAATTTCTTACCATATATTTTGGAAATATGTGTATATACCATCTGATATATGCTTGGAGGTAGAATTGCCAATTTCTAATGGAGAGAGAGATAGAATGAAGAAGTGAGTCAAAAGAAGCTATGATGAAGTTGAAGGGGTGCTTATCTAGATTAAGTGTCGTACGTCTATTTATGACACGTTGTTTATTGGAATAGCTATAGAGACTGCATGAGCTGTAGGAGATGCTTCATATCAATAAAGAAAACTCCATGGAAGTTTTGCATTTTACTTATGACGTTATAATAAATCTAAACGTATAAAAAATTTACTTCGTATATATTCATAATTATATATATACATACACATAGATATATGAGATATTTTACATATATTTACACATGAATGAATACATATATATATATGTATATTGAATGTAAAATGTTGTTCAAAACTATGAAGCGGGAGCACTGTCCGTTTTTTTTTCTGGAATAGAAGACATTGCAATATTCAAATTTCATCAAAACCAAAAATAAATTAGATAATAATTAAAGAAGAATCATATAGAGCCAGAAAACACGTGTTGAAAACAATAACACCAGATTGAATAATGTTGCAAAAAAGATGCGAACAGGGAAATGAATTTCATTTATATCTTCATGCAATACACCAAGGTTAGTGCTTGATCACCACCCTTCTGAAATAATTCAAAAACGTGATTCCATGCTCTCATTAAACTTCTGCAGCAAATCAAATAAACCTGTACCCAGGCCGTCTTTATTGCCGTCTCGAGTTCATCAACAGATGGATACTCCTTGCTTTCTTTGTACACACCGTTCGTGAGATATTCCCAGGAATTTTTCTATAGGATTAAGGTTGGGACTTCTTACTGGACGTGCATTGTCCCGTTGAAATATAAAGTTTTCACCATGGAGCCTTCTTCATTCTTCGTCAATGTTAGCCCCTTCCAACATATCGATGAATCGCACAGCATTGAAACGCTCATCTTCGATGACGAGCATTCTATGGGCAGATATTGCTCCCCACATCATAATACATCCTCCGCTTTTCCTCCGGGATAAGTTGAGTTTTGTACATATTCATGTGCACAGTAATACTTATAATCGCCCGGGCCATCCAAATTCCATTTTTTCTCAACAACGAACAGAACCTTGGTCTATTCACAATCCCACGTCTGATGCTACCGAGCAAACTCCAATTTCAGAGCTTTTTGGGACGTCTAGCTGATTTTCCAGTAGGAAACATCCGTTGTCAAAATCACTTTTCTTACGGCAAATATCGAGGCTTCTAATCCTGCTGATGGCGTATGTTTGGAATGTCCGCCAACACAAACCCTCTTGTAGCCGTCAAGATCTTTCAGAAAATGATCCATTGGCGTTATGCTTCACCGAATCTTCTTACGGTTACACATTCCTTCCACTTTTATTGCAATAATCGTCCTTTGCTTAATTTCGTAAAGCTTTGTAGCCGTAGGTGTACTGGAAATGTAGTGTGGATCACGGCGAAAAGCAGTGAGTTGCATATTTTCCGAAACAATCAGGAAAGAAATGAAAATTTGTTAGTGGTTTTATAGTTTTGAAGTGTTGATATGCTAGGGAATATAGGAAAATCATGTGTTATGATTTGATAATAAAGGTACAATTTTTAGATTTTAAAAGATCCACGAAACAGCGTATTTCCAATAGATTATGCCTCTTAGTTCGCTTAAATACGGAGCTAAATTCCTAACTAACTTTTAAAAACCTGTGGCTTTATAGTTCTATATAAATATATGGTGTATGTTTTTGCGTGTTTCTGTTTGTGTATGTATGTATGTATGTATGTATGTTTGTTTGTATGTATGTATATATATATATATATATATATATATATATATATAT
>NC_068982.1:21136959-21143063 GCF_001194135.2 Octopus bimaculoides
GGATGATATATAATATTGAAACATATCCACGGAATTGAATGAATGTGGTTTACACACCGTTTATAGCCTCTGCTTTTTGTAAAGTTTATTTTCGAGCATTTTTTCCTGAATTTTTTATTTAATGCAAACTCACTCAACTACGAATGCTTTCACGAAAGCTTCCTGTTGTGTGGTTGTGTGTGTGTGTGTGTGTGTGTGTGTGTGTGTGTGTGTGTGTGTGTGTGTGGTGTGTTTCTCTCTCTCTCTCTCTCTCTCTCTCTCACCCTCTGTATATATATATTTATATATAATTGTTATCATTATTATTATTGTTATAGTGATATTTATTATTATCTGCTATCAATTTGAATTTCTTCAGTTGCTCTTTTGTTTTGAATTCCTAGTTATGAATAATGCTTCAGTTATGACATTTGTCTTTTTTAGCAGTTTTAATAAATATATAATTCTCTGGAAACCCCTCCTAAGCGCACATTGCCTTTCTACTTTAGCTTGCTTATAAATAATATAGCAAGTGATGAAGTGAATTCTTCTCTCTTTGCTTATACGTACATATTAAAAATGTTTGATACCTATTATAGAATGGACATATTTCTAAGCTAAGTCTTAGATGTATTACTCTACAAGAACACACTTGTTTAATAAAAATATCTATGTCCGTCATAATCGCATTATATTATAACGATATATATTCAAAACTGCAATATTTAAGCGTTCTTTCAAAGATGTCCGTCATTTATCAAATAATTTTTGAAACACTATCATGATGTTGCTGTTAAAACTTAAAATATCTTTTCTCTGCATAAATGACCATCTAATATTTATATCAAATTTTAAAAACAACATTTGGGTTACAAATGTAAGATCTCTACTCATTCCTTTTTTATTTCTTTCTCGTATGTAATTTATATCGTTTGCCTGTGAAATTATTCTGTACCATATCAGTTATTTCTAAGAGGGTGTAGCAAGGCTTCTGTTCAGATTTTGCCATAGCTCTCATGTTTTCCCAGTGCAAACCCAATATCGAATAATTTTCATTAATGTATGAGTGTACCCATAACGTATTAACGTCTTTCAAATTCCTTCTTTTTCATCTGCTGTCTTTTAGGAGAAATATTTTGTGGGACTGTTTCTTCTGGTGCTGAACGAATTAACTTCACAAAGACCCTCAGTTTTTATCCGCTTATAT
This sequence comes from Octopus bimaculoides, assembly GCF_001194135.2. Taxonomy (NCBI): domain Eukaryota; kingdom Metazoa; phylum Mollusca; class Cephalopoda; order Octopoda; family Octopodidae; genus Octopus; species Octopus bimaculoides. The sequence continues at coordinate 21,138,146 of NC_068982.1, forward strand.
CGATACAAATTCACCTAAACCATTGTAATTTCATACAAAATAAACAAAACATACAGACATCCTCGGCAAACAAAGAATTGTTAATAATGAAAGACTATTTCTATTTATAATCGCATATTTCTCTCTCTTGCGGTTGTGAAATTCTTGCAATTCTATTTCAGTAATATTATTCAATTACTGCTGCTCTTTACACAATTGTTTTCTGTATATTTTCGTTCTGCTTGTTGTAAAAGCAAACACCTTTACAAGAAGACTGCTATTGCGAGGACCGTGCTGCATAGCCTTCAAATCCATAAACACGATCTAACGTATCTCCATAAACGGTAAATGTTGCCATTAAAAGTATTACTGTCTACGCTAACATGGACCGATCAATCGATGCTGCCATATTATGGCCAATGCTCTAATGTTCAAGCTAGAGAGACAAATTTTACAATCATAGCTGGCCAAGAATGCTGGTCGATGGCTTAATGATACAGAAGTTGTCAAAATTAAACATGAATCAGAGATCCACTAAGCCACATTGTGAAATATGTATCTCTTACCACAGCACATCGTTCTCTTCCCTCTGATTGAGGTTTTTATTGTTACTTGCTTACGCTGTACTCGACAACAGGCACCAAACTTAACTCGTGGTGTCGAATAAGGTTCATGAATTATATGCTGTGATTTAAACTCCTTCTACTACTTCCAAAATAATTTAGCAGTTTCTATAAAAGAAAACTACTAAGTGTTACGTTTGCTAGACTTTGTCCAATAACTTACTTGTTTATAGACTTTGTAACTAAAGAAAACGTGATTTAATGAATTATTTAAAATTACGATTGTATTGTGTGTGGAATTTGTTTTCACACGTCATATATTTGCCAAGCGAAGGGTATAGCCCACTACAATTCTAGAAACGGAAACCGGTAATCCCTTGATCATCACATTTGCATGACTTTAAAATGGACTCTGTGAATGATATCATCACTACACTGTAAGCATAGAGGATCCAGGGAAGAGGGCGGGCGTGTACAAGCAAAAGCAGAATTCAGAATATGACTGCTTCTTTTTTTGAATGTGCATGAGAATAATGAATGTTAAAGTGAATCCCGGTAGGATTTCAAACCAAAACACAGGGAACCTGACTGAATAGTGCAATACAGTCCATATGATGATTGTATAAATATTGTTAATACACTTCTTATACTCGCAATTTACAATGTTATATTGATATTTTTCCTACGTGGTGACAGTTCATGAAGTGTTAGCAACAATCAATATTAAACAAACTGAAAGCGCATTATTTATCCCCTTCCAAAAATTTATAATTTCATTAGAAATCCAACGTTTCATTCACTCATAACAATTAAACAAATATCTATGCAGGATTTTTCAGTCTGTATCCATACTATTTTCCAGGAAATAATGTGTTGGAGATAAACATTCTTTCCCTCAGGTCTAACTCTTTAATAGTTAATGAGCGGCCTCTTGTTAAGAAAAAAAGTATATAGTTTTACTGCATCTATCTTTTACATGACATTGTGAATTTCACTCTTTTAGAAAGCTAGAGAATTGCGTATAACAATGTTTGTGTGGTTTCATATGTAGTATGTATCAAACGTTATGTTACATATATCACCATAGATTACTGCTGTCAAAGTTAATTCTTTGAGTCAGGGCATTTTGACAATGAATTTTTAGAGGTTATGAATAAACAATTCAATTTTCAGCTGGGTCCAGCAATGCTGTATGGAAAAGAATCACCTGCAAGATAGAACTATATTCTTAAATATCTTTATCACTTTAGTTGGATGTAGTGTCAGTTTATTATTCAATATTTTGCAAACCGAAGTCGTCCTTGCCAAAAGAATGTTCCACTTGCTAAGATAGAATAGATTTCTTGAATTAAATCATTTATCAGTAAACTAACAATGACCAAACGGTGACCAATTCTACGCTGAGTAATGGTTGCTGATCGTGATGTAAAATCTTCCCCTTTGCCATGAAAGAATAAATTATGAATTATAAGTAAGGAAATATATACACCCTCTGGCGATGTTATTCACTGATTGCTATCACTCCGGCCACTTCTAAATGGGTTACATTAATCCCAGCTATCAGAAATACCTAATCCCGTGAATCTCAATATTACCAAGGTACCTCTTTTTTATTTCTTAGCGTCTTGAAAGATCCGTCACGAAAATATTATTATAATTTGTCGTGTTTATCAATGACTGGTTATTTCTCTTTTCTCAAGCTTTATTTTGAAAAATGTACCAGGGATGTCATTATGGTTTAACAACATTAAAATTACGTTTAAATTGAGTATCTTTGCTATCTGTGGTCTTGATCTACTCAGGAAATATTATTAGAGATAAATTACAAGAAAATACCATATCTGAAATTACTCTTCTTTTAGTTACCCTTATGCTCCTAAGATTAATGTCACTTAATCTCAACCAAGATGTTTATTCCAATTAGGATATATAAATACAATATTTAAAGAAAATATAGATTTCCTATTTGCCAATGAAATGGCTCTAGGGGACTCGATTGTATGAATGGAAAGTAATGTAGGATTCGTCGCCTTAAGCGTTAGGATGAATTAAAATACGATATGTTTATGTAGAATATTGAATAGACATTTCTAGTAGGCTAATGATAGGAGGTTATAAGTGAATTTCGCAAGTGCATTTCAATTTTCTGTTCATTGAATTTTCCGAGTGCTTTTTTTAAAGATATCGGATAATTCCTGGCCAAATATAATAAACTCGCATAAGATATTAAAATACCAGCATTGCTACCTTTCCTGAATACCAATATAATAACAAATATTTACTATAAACTGAATTGAAACGCTTACACTAAGGAGCCTTATAAAGTCTTTTTGTAGCTATGTACATAACTGGACCTATTTTGCTCTATTAATGTAAATGGTAGATCCTGTGGAGTATTGAACACGAAAACTTTGTTTAGTTAAGATCCTAATTCTATCGAGGAAATATTATGCTCAACAATGTTTATATGAGTGGAAAAATCCAAATATCATAATTATAGAGAAGTAACTACCAAAAATATTACGTTGCAGAAGATTGTTGTATATTTAATCGTATTTTATACTAATTTTGTTTCTTATAACATTACCAAACTAATATAATGCATAAACTATTTAGTAGAATGTTAAATATTATGTCTTTCCGGTAAGCCCTGTAATGTATTCATTCACATCTGCAATGCTAAAATGCATTATAAGAAGCCCTTCTAAAGCATATATACGGGTGTTCAAGCCCAAAATTTATCCTGCATATAAGCTTAGAGGTAATAGGGACAATGTGCTACATGTTATAATGATTACTGCTAGATGGAACTGGTTGAAAGAACATGTTCATTTAAAAATCATAAAGAGTAAGTTTCAGCCGACACCTTGATTCCTTAAGTAATACAGGTTTGTAAAATTCAATACCTGAATGTATCACATACTCAAAGTGTTTCAAGGCAGCAATTAATATTGCATTGCAGATGTTCAAAATATAGATACCTGGCATACAAACGCTTTCATGAAGTCATGTGATCCTCACTGCAGGTACACAGCATGCCCGTTTCGGTAACAACAGAGGTAGTCGTGATCATACCTGGAATATTTGCTTGCTACTTTTATGTGATGACTGGAGATAAGATAGATCGTATCGGGATACTTTTCAGTTTCATAAAGACTACCATCACTTCAATACGATTTCATATTTTTTTTTTCTTCAGTAGATATGTAGTAAGAAGCTTCGTTCCCAACCACATGGTTCCGGATTCAATCCCACTGCGGGGCAGTTTGAAAAAGTGTCTTCTACTATAGCCTCAGACCAACCAAAGCCTTGTGAGAGGATTTGGTAGACGGAAACTGAAAGAAGCATGTCGTGTTTACGTTTCCGTAACTTAGCGGTTCGGCAAAATTAACCGACAGTATAAGTACTAGGCATACAACGAATAAGATTTGTAAGGTGGTGCTCCAGCATGGCTGCAGTCAAATGACTAAAACAATACAAGAATAATACTGAAAATGTCTGGAATATAGAAAAGAGGAAGACTAGTTGCGCCCTATGATACCCATTGACTTTCAATGCACAATCGTTTCTGATGTGGCAGTTAGATTACAACTATATAAATAAAATTCTGTCAATCTTTCAGGAGCATGTAGAAGTACAATTTCATCACAGCTGGGTGCATTGATCAAGATCTACTAATCCAAACACAGATTTGGAAATTCCTTGGACTGTTTCATGGATTTGCTGAAAGAGCTTCTGTTAATACTGGCCTCAATGTCCATCTTTGAATAATCGATATCAGTAGATATCCAGTGATTTTTTCCAAAACTCACTAGAATTCATTTGATGAAATGTCAAGTAATCATTTTTTGTTCACAATTAACATCACTTCCAAGATTCTTGACATAAAATCCACGAACAACATATTATTCTTGCTCTACATCATTGCGTGCACAGTCCCAACGTACTTCGAATAAGTATTTGACAACTAAAGGAAGCGGCTTAAAATAAGAGGGAACCAGTATTGGAGAAAAACCTCGCAAGGTAACAAACATGCCCGCTGACACCAAATTACATCTGCAATGTCGTTTGTCTAAAACTTTGATTTCGGACAAGCAACTAAAATTAAATACATATCGATAGAAAACCTCTTATGCCGATGCCGGTTCTCAATACCATGCCTAAGTAGCTCAACAATCTTGTGACTTCATTTGCAATCTGGCACTAAATTGAAGCATGAGTACGGAGTGAGAAATCACTATTCGTAAGTTTGCTGCACAACGGGGCTCCGAAAACATTTATATTTATGTTTGCGTGTGTTTGAGTGTCTGATTGTGTCACTCTGTAAGTATTTGCATTTGCATTTGTGTATACATATATATATATATATATATATA
>NC_068982.1:21143190-21145020 GCF_001194135.2 Octopus bimaculoides
AGAGAGAGAGAGAGAGAGAGAGAGAGAGAGAGAGAGAGAGAGAGAGAGAGGAGCGAAAGGCCGCGACGAAGAAAAGAGAGAAATGGTGGCTTTTTCAACAAGTTGTTGTTGAACTTCGAGTTATTTTAAAGTAGTTATCTGACACGTAACATTACTTTTTTCTTTCTTGTGTGTTGTAGAACCACTATTAACACATTCCATTCCTTATTCCAGTTGTCCTATATCTTCGCCATCACAATTATTATCTTCCCACGCGTTTATTTAGAACATTCCAGTAAATTTTACTGACAGACATGTTTCTCTATTCCCATTTACGGACAGAATTTTCATTTTAACTTGTACTTATTCAACTTCAAAATACACTCACTTGAAATTACACCCTCACTCACCTGGAGCATATCGAACATTAGTTGTCAGACTACGCTGTGTAACATTTCAAAATGTCAGTACATTTTTATCAGTTAAATTTCTAATATAAAACAACAGTAATTTTGCACTAGTCGAACCCGTTAATATTTCACGGAATTGATCGTAAACATGTTGGCTTATATCTGAAAACTTTAACCAAAAGACCCGAAAGCGTAGCCTGTGTTGTGTCTGCATCGGAAGATAGTTGCTCATCTCCTCTTCTTTCAAAAGTGAACAAAACTGGAATACGATGATTACTTATTGCACTTTATATTTATATTTTAGATTCTTCACGCTCAATTTTATAGACTTTAATACGCAACACACATAAAATATTCACTGTCATTTTTCAATTTATCCCATAAACAAACAGAAACTCCTTTACATATGATACAACCTTTAGTTAAATTGTATATATCTGCCACGTAAATGAGCCTGAATATTTCACGGAATTGCACTTATTCGCATGCATTAAGTGATAGGTGATATAAAACAAATCAGTTCAATCAAAACAAAAAATACATATTTCACTATCCAAACACCACCACCTTTGTGGTCAAGAGCTCCATTCAGTTTCTATCTACCAAATCCAGTCACAAAGCTTTGGCCGTCCTGACGCTATAGTAGAAGACACTTGCCCCAAGTTGCCAGAAACAATCACGTTGGCACCTTGTCATAGCTCTATGTATATTTGCATGACAAACGTTATGCATAATCCATAACTTCATGGAGCGATATCTAACACTGGAAAGCATAATTTCGAAACTATACATTCTTATTCACAGATCAATACTTATATTTCCAAATCAAATCCACTAGCATATATACTAAAACCAGGGTGATAAAATCGAACTTCTAATACTTTGTAATATGAGTTTTTGACCACTACAACTTTTAATAGTTGATTATCCAGATATATATATATATATATATATATATATATACATATACATATAAGCATATGAATAATTTACTTGTGTTATTCTGATATTATTCTCTTGTTTCCTTTCAGAATTGTCATTAGTCTGTCGGTGGTTCATGCGGCTGCAAATCTTATATAATATTGACGTAAGATTTTATTTCATGTCTGCATTAAAAGATTAATTCCTGTATGTGTTGACTTGTTTATAATCTTGCTTCAATATATCATGTTCCCTTGTCAAGTAAAATTGGCTTCGCTTGGCATCTGCAATAGAAGCCAGTACATTCTTTATTGTGAGCTGTTTAGCTGTTTTACTTACCTCATTTACAATATTTGCATTTAATATCAAAACGTGTTTTAACACAACACAGTACGCATACAAAGACACACACACTTACTCACAAATTCAAGCACAAACACACAGAAACACGCACACACACACACACACACACACACACACACACACACACACACACACACACACACACACACACACACAC
>NC_068982.1:21145783-21146438 GCF_001194135.2 Octopus bimaculoides
ATATATATATATATGTATGTATGTATGTGTGTGTGTGTGTGTGTGTGTGTATAGAAAAATAGATATAAATGCATGTATTTATAGGTGTGCGTTTATGTGTGTGCTTGTGTATGAATTCAGCATCATATAATCGATGCCTCCTGGTGGACTTCCATTGGAAACACTGCATTAATAGGGAAATACTTGTTACCTATTCTTAGATTAAAACAAATACGGCGATCAATGAAAAGCATTGATCATACAGAACGTCTATAGTCATCTATAGGCTTCTAGTAACATAGTTTCGCTTGAAATTCAGAAAACAATAGTTTATTTGTAGTGCGGATTACGAAGCCTACTATTTCAACTTAGCCTTTAGATTTAACAAATTCCTTAATAAATATGTTTTACTTTCAGTTTAACATGTAAAACGATTCATGGTATACGATTCATAGTAAACGTGCGTGTGTGTGAACAAAATCACAACCACACATGCACGCACACATAAATACATATATATATTTATCTAAATGTGTCTTGGTATATATATATGTGTGTATGTCTATGTGTGTGCGTGTGTGTTTGAGCGTACGTGTGTGCATATGTGTGTATGCGTGTGTGTGAGTGCGTGTATGTATATATATATATATATATATATATATATATATATATATAT
>NC_068982.1:21147025-21148589 GCF_001194135.2 Octopus bimaculoides
TATATATATATATATATATATATATATATATATATATATATATATATGTATGTGTGTGTATGTGTGCGTGTGTGTGTATACATACATATACATATATACATACATGCGTGTGTGCATAAGTATGTATCAGAGCGTTCTGTGAACAATCTGGCAAACATATTGCTTCGATGTTACGTGTACGTGGGATATAGTTTATCGAAATTCTATGAATGAATGATAAATTTCTAAGAAGCAAAACAGTATTGATCAACATTCATGACATGATTCAAATGAATGACATTGTTGTACAGGTTCGATTGATTTTTTGATGATGGAATCCTGTTATCTCTGAAATCACGATTGTCCTTTTAAAAAATGTTAGAAAAAATGTAAAAATGTGATCTTCGAATTACTTATGAGATGATTTTGTCCTGAACGTTGTTAATCACTTTTGTCTAAGCACCGTTTGTGTCTCTCTGGTATAAATTACAGCCATGCCATATGTGCGCATCTGCGCAGATCACCGCACATATTCAGCTGCTACTGACTGCAATGGGTACATCATAGCTGAAGACCTTCATTCATGAAATGAAATCCGAACCCTCTATAAGGTACTCGAGCGTCTGTTGGCAGCTGCAAACAGTTGAGCTCAAAGTCTTGGGATGTAAGTGAATAAGGTTTATATAAGAATACGTCTTTACCATACTCCACAATCTCCAAGTCTTGACCATTTCGATTCAGTAAGAGCAAATTGTCAACACGTTTGCAGATGAGATGCATAATATTGTTATATCGTGTGGTAGCATATTTTCGATATGGTGCGGTTCAGATATTGCTGCTCACAATTTTCATTCCCATATGATCATTGATACAGCAGAACGAAGTAACTGATATTCCAACCCTGATTATCCGAGATTTTCATACATATATATTTAATCTGGGTTACATTATCCAATATGCATGAATGACCATCATTAGTAAGACATTTTGTTGTTATCAATGAGGGGAGAAGTTTAGAGTATCGTATAGCCATGCAAGAAGCCATGATATTCAAATTTTGCTCTGTGTTATGTTTACCATCTTTCATTTTCTGATTTGGTTGATGATCAACCAATCCTTCTTTAAATGTAAGGAAATAAGCAGGATGTCTGTATCCTGTACGTTTGATATAGATTGGCTTACATATTAAGCAGGAAGAAATGTGAGAATAATAAATAGAAACGTAACATAATGTAAATGTAATTACAGGATGGAAATGGAACCTTACCACTGTATCGTTTCGAGGTAATTTGTGAAAATAGAACCGAGGAGATCAGGGAGGAAATCTAGAGACCTAAGCGCAAAGGCGGACGTCATGTATCAAGACTACAAGGATAGATACATGTATGACTATCTCTCTTTCTCTTTTCTCTTTTACTTGTTTCAGTCAAGCCTAGTACTTATTCTATCGGTCACTTTTTGCCGAACCGCTAAGTTACGGGGACGTAAACACATCAGCATCGGTTGCCAAGCGACGGTGGGGGCACAAACACAGACACACAAACACACACACACACACACACACACACACACACACACACACACA
>NC_068982.1:21148907-21162928 GCF_001194135.2 Octopus bimaculoides
TATATATATGTATATATACACATATGTACGATGGGCTTCTTTGAGTTTCCGTCTATCAAATCCACTCACAAGGCTTTGGCCAGCCCGAGACTATAGTAGAAGACACTTGTCCAAGTTGCTACCCAGTGGGACTGAACCCGGAATAATGTGGTTGGTAAGCAAGCTACTTACCACATAGCCACTCCTGCCCCTGTACGTGGTGTATTGCAATCAGGTGCAAATTATGTATATCTCGTGAATTTAAAAGTAAAGAAACATAATCATTGTCAAAACACAATAACTGAAGCAATTTAATGTCGGACATATGTATCTCAATGAATTCCATTTTATAATATTGGTACGAAATGGAATGAAACACTGAGCTTAACAATCTTCACTCAAATTGTCCAATCCTGAATTAGGTTCCAATGATTCATTTTGATATCTACTGATCGAGAAACAAAAATAATCGAGTAAAGTAGATAGTAAGTTGTCCATTGTCGATCAAATCTTCTATATATAACATTGAATAAAATCTTGCCTCTATGACAACCATATCGCTCTATCACTCATTGTATCTCTCTCTTTATATACACATGCGCATAGTCGCACACTCATGGTCACGCATTCGTGTATATATATTTATATATATATATATATATATATGTACCTCTCTCTGAACCTTTCTCCCTTTCTCAGTCATGTCCTTCCGTATATATATATATATATATATATATATATATAAATATATATATACATATATATATACATATATCAACACATGATGAAATCTACGATCAGCCGAACGATTGATCAATATATGATTTAGACTACACAATCAACGGTAATTACCTTCCTATAAAACACAATCAAAATAATTAAATGTGGTATAATTTCAGTCATATTTGATCTGTATCATACCGTCTTTAGCAATATATGATTAATAATTTTATCCTATTTTTCTTTTCTTTTTTTTTTCCTCACTTCCTCACATTAACCCACAAATATAACTTCCATTTCAGTGAGGAAACAAATAACATCGATTACATATAAGTGAACCCGGTTTGGATATTGGTTTATTGTCACGTTTCCTTTTTTTAGGCCGCGTGAGTCTCTTTTTTGTTGATTGATTTATCTTTTATTGACTACACTTTTTGTTCTTTCCTGTGCAATAAATTTCACATTAAAAAAGACATTGCTGAAATAGATTTTCAGGGGAAAAAGCAAAAAAGTTATATAAATTTTGTTGTTTAACCCTTTATACGTTTTTTTCTTTCATATAGATATAGGGGGAGAATGAAATTGGTACCATAGATTCTTAATTGATAAGTGGTAATTAAAACATAAGATTCGGAAAACAAAGGACAAAATAAAAACGGTTATTTTAAGTTAAGCTAACAATGACTATATTGATTTTTGAGTTCTTTTTTTTTTTTGGCTTCACTCGGCAACTAAAATATAAATAGACTGCATCAATAGAACATCAAAAGTAATATCACCATGCATTATGATTTGCCTTAGAGAAGCCTGGATATGTCCTGGGGAACCAGACATTTGGTGAATCAGCTTCATTCAACTGATGCGTCGTTTTTTTTTTTTACTTATATATTCAAGTATATTAAAAACGTCTTATTTCTTCATGATTATTAAACATACACTTACATGCAAACACAAACCTACATGGACACTCACACACACACACACACATATACACACATATATATATATATATATATATATGTTTATATATATATATATATATATATATATATATACATACATATATACATATGAATATGTGTACATGTATATGTATATATGCATTTATATATACGTTATATTTATATATACAAATATATGCATAAATATGTTTATATACATACATGTATATGCATGCTTATATATGTTTATATATTACAGATATAGATATATACTTGTACATACGCACGTTCTTGTATGAACGTGCGTATGTGTGCTTATGAGTGTATGTTGCCAATAATGGAGAGTTACCTCTATAGTATGATACCGTTTACTTGGTGTGAAAGAACCTTAGGCTGTTTTCAAAGACGAAACTTCCAAATGACACGAATGGTAGTTAATATCAAAATAGGTTTATTAGGCAATAGCTAGAAACAAATTTTCGCAGCGATGTAGAATCCACTTACCGTTACGTTTTGTCCGTTATCCATTTTTTTAATTTTCTCTATTGCTGAATATCGATTTAGCAAATTACTAATTTCATGTATGACGAAAACTGCGCTACTACCCATGGTTATCAGTGTCTACCCGACGTCTACATTTATCAACTAACTTCTGTTCTGAATGTACCTATTTGTGTGTGTGTATGTGTGTTATTTATTTACAATACAGTAATCCCTCGCCATATCGCGGTTCACCTATCGCGGTTCACCAATCATGGTTCACCTATCGCAGGTTATTATTTAAACTTAAGTCGATTCCTCCGTTTTTTTTTCTTTTGCATTCATAATAAAATAAATATATACAAATTATAAAAATAATAAGAAAACATATACAGTACAGTACTGTTTCTACTTCACAGATTTTCACCTACCGTGGGGGCTTTTGGAACGCAACAGCCGCGATAGTCGAGGGTTTAATTATACATTTTTCTTTATTTATGTAACGAAACACAACGCACCGCGACTTGTATTAACAGTAAGATTTTATATAACCGTGCGACTGTTTCTCTCTCCTTTTCTCTCTCTCTCTCTCTCTCTCTCTCTCTCACTATCTATCTCTCCTTTTCTCTTTCTGTCACCTTCTACTTGTATTCCTCGCCTTTCTTCTTTGTCCTTTTTCCCCCTTCATCCCTTCCGTTGTTTTCTCCCTGCCTCTCTCTCTCTCACTGTGCTTCTCGCTTGCCCTCTTTCTCCTCTGCCTGCTGCTGTTAAGTGACCCGTGGCCAGCTTTCCTTTCTTTCTCTCCCTTTTTGACACCATTCCTGTAGCTGACTCGTCCTAAACTCCGTGTGTCCCACTGTTTTATTTCCTTTATTGTAACTTCTATGCATTACCCACCATTTATTTTCCTTTTGGCTCTGAGACTATATTTTGCTAGTTTCTTATTTATTTCGTCTTTCTCCATTGTCTTAAATCACATTCATTCATTACTTATGTCCACTCTGTATTGTTCTGTTTGCTCTCAGCCTTATATTCTCCGCAACTTGCGCTGGTGACCGCCAGCATGAGGAGTTCTCATTCTTATCATTAATGGCGCGAAGCTGAGTAATACCATTTGGCTGGTAACAACTGTAGAATTAGGGACCTCCTATGTCTGTCTCCTGTGCGGTTGTACACTCAGTATACAATATGCTGTTTGTTTATTTACCATCCATTTTGCATTTGCATACATACATACATACACACACACATATATATACACACACATATATATATATATATATATATATATATGTATGCATTATTGTATGCATCGGGTGTCAAGCGATGTTGGGGTAACAAACAAGGACACACAAACACACATATATATACGACGGGCTTCTTTCGGTTTCCGTCTACCAAATCCCCTCACAAGGCTTTGGTCGGCCTTAGGCTATAGTAGAAGAAGACCCTTGCCCAAGGTGCCACGAAGTGGGACTGAACCCGGAACAATTGCGTTGGTAAGCAAACTAATTAACACACAGCTTCCCCTGCGCCCTAACAATCTATTATATTTCAATTAATTTATCAAGCTGATTCTCTATTTTGGATATCTTATGTGCAGAATGCAAAGGGATCCTCCATTTGTAGGCTAATATTTTCAGTGTGACGTCAACACAACCAGGGAACGCAGACCCTTCCATCCGAACAAAATATTTCCCGAGCCACTACAAAATTTGCAGCTCGCTGCAGAGCATACGCATGCATGTAACCGAATCTCTGATGTCGCGTGTATAAATATTTATGTTTACGACAACATTTTATATCTCCCTGGTTTTTATATGTTTATTGGGCGTGATAATTTGCACGTACAAACATGTTCATTTACGCTCACATATACGCATATATGTCTAGATATACATACATACATGTACAAACACACACCCACACACCCACACACACGCACATGCATATTTACCTACGCATTACTTGTATATTCACATATGCACGTTCATATTTTTCTTATAGTTATCATAATGAAATCGTTTTGAGCATCATTTTCACCTATTCGGAGTTAAAAATAACGTTCGTATTTAATATTATGATTAAAGCAACAAGAATCGGTATCATACCCAGCACAATGCTTAGCGGTATTACCTCAGTCAAATTTCTCCGAGGTCGACATTACTCTTCATCCTTTTGGGGTCCTTAAAAAAAATAGGTGTCGAACAATAGCAACGACGCAATTGACTTATCTCACCACTCACCCAATATTCATGTCGTTGTACTAAGATTTGAAACCGTTATTACAATGTAAACCTATTGAGTTTCTCATTTGTTCTTCACAAATATCTTCTCTAAGTTCAACATAAATCTTGTCCATTCCACAATGTGTAAACATAGAACATCTTACTCATTAAAGATGTGCTAACGATATTTTGGGGATTCAATTCATTATGAGACTTGGAATAAGATGTTTTATCAAACTGACCGAAATGTAAATGTGTAAATGTCTATTCGCATATCTTTATCAAATTTTAAATTAATGTTACATTCATTCCAATACTTAAAGATATGGACATCAGTCATTCTCTCGTACTCTTTATATATTTAGATGACAGGGACGATGAGTGGGTAATTGTCACATGCTGAATAATGAGGTGGGTATGCACAAATAAGTTTTTCTGGCTGTTCATGACTATGTTAAAGATTCTGAGTTAAGTTCTTCATCGGGAACGTCTAATTATAAATATATACGTGTGTCTGTGTTTGTGTGTGTGTGAGTGTGTGTGTGAGTGTGTGTGTGTGTGTGTGCGTGTGTGTGCGTGCACGCTTGTGTGTGTGTGGGTGTGTGTATGTTTGTGTTTCTACCGTTTAGCTCTACTTATACTTGCTGCAGCTTTCAACCTGAGTGTGTTGAGTCGGCCTCAACCAAAGGGTCGTGTTCGGACTTTCTTGGGAAAACAAGTTCACATGTAGCTCCTTGTTACATGCATGCTGTACACAATTTGGAAGCATATTCTTGGATAAGATCAGAAAACCTACTGAGTTAGAAATCCACTAATACTGTTACAATTCCAATTCAATACTGTGTTATAACTTATTTTACAAGGATCCTGTATTTTCAAAAAGCCGAAGTGTTACTATCCCATGCGCAATTTATGACAGCTAGTTTATGGAGACCATTTTGCAATTACTGTATACGCAGTTTGTTTGATTTCATAATTTTCCATTGAGTATGGTTTCAGTTTCAGAAAATATATGATATAGAATGTAATTTTTCCAAAATATTTATAGACACATTCTTTGGCATTATCAAAGATATAAATGTTTTCACTTACATTTTAGGATTAAAAAGACAAAACTTTGTTTTATTTTTTAATGTGAATATGATAGTATCAGAACATTTATCTGTCCATTAGGATATATTTTCTACTAAACATACATTTTTGCATAATACTCCTATTGTTTTGCTTTGAAGAGCATGTTTTATATCTAAATCGCTGTGTATATTCTTTACTATTATTACAATAATACGATACTTTTCCTTTTTCACGATGCAAATCAAAGGAGAGATGTATATATGAATATATTTGAAGAGGTTCCTTCTTGAATATATATATATAGTTTCGGAATTCTGCAAGAATACAAAGAAAATGTGCAAATTGTTATTCACCATTTTGGTTTTTTGCATGTGTAAGTTTATATAGACGAAAATATTGGCCTACCTTTTGCGGAAGAGGAGATAATTTCAAGTTATGAAAAATAATTCGTACGAATCATTATACATAGATGCATTTACCTATGATTTATTCAAATTAAGCTGATGACCATATATGTGTTTTAATTTGATTTTTATATACCTTAGCCTGTGATCTGCTGATGCACATGCAGGGGAAAAGGCTGTGTAGTTGAATTCTGGGAGAGAAACGTGTTCACATTTATCCACTTGCCTTCACACTATGCGATGTGATAGCATATCCGGTTTGTAGAATTCTACCTTAATTATGATATCATCTCTTGTTTACAAGTGGCATAAAGTGATCGGTTCACACTCACTGGAAGTGAACATAACTTCAGATAAAGTACTATAATTGTCATATGATATTTAATATACACGTACTAGTTTTCGTTATTCAAATATGTCATTCACATTTCTTAATTCATTTATGTCATATGTATTTATGTACGTAGATGTCTATGTATGTATATATGTATCTATGTTTGTATGTAATATGTAGGTATATAGAATAGAATAAATAAATATATCATGCAAATATTCCAAACATTTTTAACCCCTTAATATACTTTTCCCTATTTGTATTATGTTGTAAATGCAACTACATTGAAATGCATTGCTATTTAGTAAAACTATTAATAATAGACAAACGTAAGTATATACGCGCAAGCGTGGCCCCGTAGTAAGAAGCTTACTTGCCCGCCACATGGTTTCCGAGGGGTCAGCCTCATTGCGTGACACCTTTGGCGTGTATGTTCTACCATAGCCTTGGGGTGAGTGGATTTGGTAAACGGAAACTGAAATACCATGGTATATATATATGTGTGTGTGTGTGTGTGTGTGTGTGTATGTGTGTGTGTGTGTGTATGCGTGTGGATGTGGGTGTGCGTGTGTGTATGTGGATTCATTCGACTAACATTCCTTCAAGGTGGTGCCCCAGCATGGTCGTAGTCTGATAACTGAAACAAATAAATGATTTAAAAAAAGGATAAAATATGGACATCTGCAAAATGCATAAATTCATAATTGTTTTGATTTACACTCAAGTCAATTATAGCCGTTCGGAATATGACATCAATCTTTTCATCTTCTATCCATTATGGAATATTTTCAGTGGAAGGGCCTCCTGTCCAAAATAATTTATATTGTTTAAGACACTAAGGGATAAATTGATAAAGATTTCCCTGATGTTTCCAGCAAACCGTGCAACCACATGGTAGCATTTACCGTTGCATCGAATGTCAGATAGATTTGATGAGTCACATGTTCATGGCTCTTACGAGAAGATACCTGTCAAAAATACATGAGAAAACAACATGAGAAAATAAGCTGATTATTGATTTCATTAAAACTGTTATCAAAATAAAACACTTTAGGTAATTTTTCGTCAATCACTTCTAATTATTGACCCCATTATCACACTGGGGAAATTAATGAATGTCACATAAATATTTCTTCTACAACCTGATCAGTTTAAAATCAAAAGTCATTCGTAGTGCAAAGTTAATACCATACTTTGATAAATTACTCTTCTCATCAACAATTATCCGTAAAGCTAATAACACCAAAATTTTATATGAACTTTTACATCGTTCAGGCGTTAAATCCTTAAAACGTGTTTCTTTATTTTCTATATTTTTTTGTTATTTCATTATTTCTTTTTGTTTCTAATAATATTTTTAAAGAAAATACAAGTGGTGTTTCCACACAATAACGGGACTACGTTATTTTATTTTATTCCCACTTCAATTTAATTAAAGGTGCATTCATGCAACCAAGATGCATGGATTTTAAACAGGTGAAAGCTTTGAACGACGTGTTATGTCATTATGGATTAAGATACATTAAATTAATTTGATTTACTTTTTCTTAGTTTTTCTTTTACATTTTTTTCATGACAGTTATGTTAATTATTTATCGTAGGAAGTAATTGCGAAAATTACCTTCAAGATTCTTGATCAAAATTTTGACATGGCTTTAAAAACTGTTATATTATTAATCATGGAAGTCAATTTTCGTTCATGAAGTGTTTGAGCCCTGCATAGTACTGACAGATAAAAAACACTAGCTCACTGTCATTAAATCAAACTCACTTCATGTTGAATTTCACATATTCCAGCTACGTAATGCATCCTTTGTTGATAGTTCTACACTAATTGCTATAAATGTGTACATCACACGCAACAAAAATTGGAGCCTAGGCCTATATGTTTATCAGTGCAAATATCAATCTTGTTTTCTCTCATAATATTTAATGTTACAATAGATCCACTATTCATTTTTAAACGATAAAGAGTGGCTTTAAATGGCATAAAATTACTTAAATTTTAACAATAGATATTGATTTCCGACAGCAATATGTGCTATAGGTAAACAACTGTAGCAGCTCCTGCATCCTTGATTATTTTCTTCGTTTATCCCGTCGCAATACTCCAGCAGTTTACAATGTTCCTGTCGTTGTCCAAATTTAAACCAGTAGATATGTGAGCAAATTTTGTACAGGTAGGACACTCCTGTACTTTTAAAAGTACCTACAAGCTTATTATTCACTATGGACTTTCTTTCTATAGGTGCTGATTTTTGACAGGTGACGCTTCTGTATATATTCTATGTTAATAATCAAAGTATTATTGATTATTTTAATTAGTATTGTATCTGGCCATAAATTGCACCTGTGGAAGAAGAATCAGGCATATATTAATTGCAGATACATTGCACCAGATCTTGTTTATTTACAAGTCAATTTTAATGGTAATTTGATGCAATCGAAAAATAAAACAGATTGCAAACTATAACTGTTCTGTTTGATGCTATTTCAGTAGAGAATATTTTTGCGTAGACATCACGAATTCGAGGCTGAAAAGATAACTACATGCAAAAATATTTCCTTAATAGATTTGATACATATCGAAGTAAATAAAACCTTTATTGGATAATTATCATCTTCTTTTTTATGTCAGATAAAGTTTAACGCAAAATCAAACTAGAAATTTCACTTGCTAGCCTATTTCTAGGCAAGGAAAGATATTCAGTTATGGTACAAATATGAAAGTGAATCGATAAAGGAATGGACAATATATCTTGTGGCATCAAATTCATGATTTGACTTTAAATGCCAATTATACCGTATTTAAGCATATCTATATATGCTTTAAGACGGTATAATTAGCATTTGAAAATATAAATATATAAATTGGCATTTAAATATATAATATATTGGCATTTATATATATAACCTGGTCAATACAATAAATAAGCTAATGCGTTTCAAAACCTGACTGCTTCACTATCCATAAGCCAGCCCCTTGTTATTATGCTATGTTGTAATATTTTATTACTGTCCTATGCATTTTGCATAATTTATTTAAATAGTTAACGTTGTAATAGCCATATATATTGCTCTCTATTTGAACCATATATCATGGTGTTTATTTTTCATGGTAGCACAATTTTGGCAAAGATGAACATATACAAAAGAACTCTGTTTTAAAGATACAATTTGAAAATGTGTGCATTCAAATTTGTTTGAAATACATTAAATATGTGTTGGTAAATCTATCAAGAAACTGGAATAAAATATGTTGACAGATTGTGAAAAAAAAATGGAAGCAATGACATATTTCTGTATATTTAATGAGAAGTATCGATTTGCTTAGAAAATAAGAAGAAAAGATTTTAATAAATGATATATATACTCTGCGCTCTGTACGTTATCAATAAAATCAGTGACATTGACAGAAGAAATATCTGTTCTATTTGCTAAATAACACAATGTTTTTAACTCAAAGTTACGAAATACAATGTTCTATCAACAATTGTATGGTAGTTTGAAATTAGCAGAGAAGCGGCAGCACGTCACAATATTTATTTCGATTTAGTGCAGTTCAATACTTGCCACTGTTCCCTTTCCCAACATAAGTATACACTTGAAAGACTGTTTTAACTGAATATACGACTGGTATTTGTTAATAAAATATTGCTGTATTTTTCTGAGTCACTTATTTATAGTGCATAAACATCGTTTATATACTGTAACTTTAAAGATATATAAACTAATATGTGAAATATATTTAAAAAATTCAAGAAAGTTACATGATGATCTCAGGTCGATTTCCCTTCCCGAATGCACAAGAGCGGACATGGACAAACACTATAGGTGTACGCAGATACTATCTAGAAAAAATTTTCTGTGGACAAGCAGATAGGAATAGCATAAGATACTCACACTCAGATGGAGTGAAGGTGGCATTTGACATCCAATTCTGGTTAACCCTGAACAGAGTTATTAGACTGGAGTTACAGAGTGGTATTAAGGAAAATGAGATAGGGAATCCTGTGCTAGAGGGAGAGCTCGTTAGTAGTCTGGAAAAACATTATGGAACATTGGTCAATTCTTCAACGCAAAGCAAGAAGTCTTCATTTTCAGGGCTGAGGCGCATGCTCGGCAGTATGAGAAATCAAAAGTTGATCGATTGGCCCTAGAGGCAGAGGCACAACTTAGGGGCAAAAATCTACAATTCAGTCTTTGGCAGTCCATAATCGGGGCGTGCTATTCGATTACAACGGGCGGTGCGTGTGGCCTTTCAGTGGTTCTTCTTTTAAGTCGTTGCGTTGTTTCGCGTTTCGGAGATCGTGGTGCACTTAAGCACCTACCTCGATGACTTGTCGCTGCATTCGATTGCAGATAATAACTGATTTTCAACGCCGATAAAAGCTGATTCTTCAAGAGAACAGAAGGATGGCGGCACGAGATAGAAATCCCCAGGACATGATCGTGTGCTCCACGAGCTGTAGTTTCATATGCCGGAGTAGTCTGGGTGTCTCATAGCAAATAGCTATTGCTATTTACAGCAGAATCGGAGCTCGTTCAGTCCTGTGAAACAACGGGTGGGAAGGGTTTTAAAAATCTGTGTTCAGTAACTCTGATAATGTTGAGCTGAAGATTTTTGTCAACGTGTAATCTTAAAGGTTACCAAATGTCCTCCATGCTCTGATGGGAGAGACATCGAAATGCACCATCAGAAACATATACATACCCGGTAACTTCCAACTCCCATGATACATTATACAAAAAGTGGGTAAGTAACATTACATGGGTTGGTTTGGCCGAATTTATATCAATCGAAATTTTTCGTCTGTTTTGATCATCCATATATGGTAATATTTCTCATGATGTGTGGCTTCCGTACTGACTTGAAAAGTTGGATCGTTGTAACACACGGTGAAATCTGCTCGGTGGTCAGAGTTATCAGTTACTTGTCTGATCATTAAGTACTGTGCCTTACGGCCCATAAAGAGATTACATTCTCGAGAACAGTGTGAATGCTGGTGATTACGCCTTTACTGCGGTATTTAGAATTATTTTGAAAATAGGATGTATATCAGAATATGTTGATGATATCACCGCAATAGTTTCTGTCACCGATCAGATCGATTTAGCTAGGAATATTCTAAGTGAATACAAGGCGGTGATAGGAACACAATTTTACGAGGTGAAATCATTAACTACGCGACTCAGAATATGGTGAGATATATTTTTGCAACGAGAAGCATTGCGTGGCACTGGTGGAGGGACCGGTTAAGAAGATCGGGTTTTATTATGATACAGGTGTACAAAAACCGGATTAAGGTAAGGAGAACGATGCAGAGACTCAGTCAGAAAGGGGTCAAGAAGAAACTATCTCTGGAGAATTGAACCGACATAGCGAATAGCAAATACGTACTTCGCATTCCTCCTCTATTGTCTGACCGTCGTGCACCGTTCCGCTTCATGGTTCACAATAATGGAGTCATTGCTCTTCCACTTTCTTATGAGTAGACGCTTTCTTCTCCAATCAAACCTTCATGAACGTTTTCTGGATCAATCTGAATAGCAAGGTGATTTTCAGAGAGCGTTACTGCCCACCAAGAAATTTGCTGAAGGGTGTTAAACATGGCACAAGTATGTGTGTGCCTAATCTAAGCTGGCGCCTGTAGCATGGAAAGAACTGATGCAGTGTGTGTCCTCCCAGTATTTCCCTTTTGTATTCGGAGTGAACTAGGTCGGTTGAATTCTTTAATCACCCCAGGGTGAAGCAAGATTCTATGTAGTACATATATATGTAAGTATGTATATATGTATGTATGTATGTATGTATGTATGTATGTATGCATCTATGTATATATATGTATACATTTCATAAAAAAACTTTCGTTATAACTTTTACATATTCAAGAAATACTTTGTCAGGCATGAGATCAAAATTAATCATTCTATCAGAATAAATGCTGTAAAATAGTTTATATACATTAGAAATACATTACAAAGTTTAGAATCTAAGCACTTGTTAATTGTAATTTGTTTCACATCTTCAGCTTTCCAATGACAAAAAAGAAACTAAGAATCAGTACTTAAAATAATAGCAAACATTGTGTCAGTAAATCAAAAGATTACCGCAGCATATGAAAACAAACGAGGGACACATTATGAGATAAAAGTCAGGTGAATTATCAATAAGATGGAGCGACGTTCATTTGTCTCGCGTTAATATACTTGGCACCATTAGTAACGAACTCCGTATCTATTTAACCCAGAGTTAAAAAAGTGCATTCAGTATCTTTTACTTATTGCTTTTTCAGTCTGATTAATAATTAACAAATGCACACAATATATTTTCTATCTAATTTAGTAAAACCTAGAATTGGTATCTGAGTGCAATATCGATAAATAACTTGGTAGCTCGCTCTAACAGAAAGATAATCAGTATTTATTTCGGCTGTGTTGATTATATGATAGCATATGATAGCATTTTTATTGGGAGTGCAGAATAACTTGTTTCATATAACTGGTTTGTAAATTTGAAAACCCTGTAATTCGCAACACGTATTTCTGAATTCATTTTAAAATACGAATAATGCATTTTTTCGGTTTTAAGTTAGATTGTAGGCTTCCTTAACTTTTAATCTTCTTTTCCATTTTATGAATAATAATTCCTAAACTAGGAGTCAGTCTCCAAGTGTTATTGATTTTGTTGCGATCGATCCAGATAATGGTCTGTCAAATACAATATGATCTACATTTATGAAAGCATTTCCACACGTAAGACATGATAATAATGGATCTGTTCTAAATACTGCAATCAATTTGAATGCAGGAATTTCTTTTGTTATGGCAGACAGCTATCTCCATTGATATTCGCAATTATATTAGTATGGATATACCATCACGGATGTGTAATAGAAAACCCGAACACATTATTACATAAATTACTAAGATATAACAACTACTGTCACTATCAACAGAGTCACATTAAATGAATCAGTAGACAACAATCTTCAGCTGTTACAAAGCAATGAAATTACTAAGTTTTTCCCATACATTTTTTTAAAAAAGATTATTCGTTTTCAAAGATATATTCCTCGGAGAGAAGGCTGACATTTGTAGAGTGCAGTATGCCATTGTAACAGCATATTATACCTACTAAATTCTCCAAATATCTAAAAGGTTAAAACTTACAACGTTTGAAGAGAAACGGGAAATGGAATGTAGAAAGTGTAAAGGCCAGTGACATGCTAGTATTTTAATAGCAGTACGTAGAACCTGAAGGTCACTTTCTCAGTAATATTCGATTAATAGAAAATGAAAGAAGAATCAACGGGATGTAAACATTGCAAATTCCTCTTCTGCCTTGATACATTCTCTCTATGAATTTTCTCTTTTCATTTTTCATCGAATAAATATTAATGCGCGTACTTCTGTATAGCAATACATATCGTTAAAATATGTGTGTGCCTGTGTGTGCTAGTGTGTGTATGTGTGTACATATAAATTATGTATACACACACACACATACAAACACACACACATACACACACACACACACACACACACAGATGCATATACATATATATATATATATATATATATATATATATATGTGTGTCGGTGCCGCTCTCTCGCTCTCACTCTCTCTCCCTATCTCGCTCTCACTCTGTATATATTATTTTTTCTTTGTTTTTCTTTTCTTTTCACTTCTTCACTTGTTTCTGTCATTTGACTCTGTCCATGCTGGAGCACAACCTTGAACTTTTTGGGCGGAACAAATCGACCTCAGGACTTTTTTTAAAGTCCTAATGCTTCTTCTATCGGACTCTTTGGCTGAACCGCTACCTCACAGAGACGTAAACATACCAACACGCACTCG
>NC_068982.1:21163047-21166431 GCF_001194135.2 Octopus bimaculoides
ACACACACACACACACACACACACACACATATACAGAAGAGTTACGAAATGGAGTCGGGAAACTCCGGGCCACATATTTTTCACACCGTGTGGAACCCCAGAAATGGTAAAACCCCCTTGCGCTGTGTATCGCCGGCTATTCTTCAAGCGAAGGCTATATTGAATAAATTAGAAGCCTACCGTTGAATATAAAAAGTGTTCTTTTTCTGGTCATCTTTCTTCCATAACGAAAAATGATCCGCAATCTACTGTCTCAATAAACCACTAGTCTTCTTGAAAGATGCAGTTGGTCGGTCCGAGTGTATACAACATCACTTGATCAAGGTGCCACGCAGTAGGACTGAACATGTAACCATAAGGTTGAGAAGGAAGTTTCTTACCATACAGACACGCCTGTGAATATGCATATATATATATATATATATATATATATACATACATACATACATACATTCATATATATGCACACATACTTATGTGTGTAAGCGTGCATGTGCATTTCGGTAGAGTTTGTTGACAGAAGTCAGAGTGGGATGTCGAGCAAGCTCTTTCACGAAACTCTACTGACATCTAACAATTGCAGCTGGATCATGCAGTGTTAGTTTTCTCATTCTTCTTTCTGTGGTTCCTCATTTATTTTACCAGTCACGTACAAATTTGGGTGCTTTACTTCTGTCACTGATAAATGCTTATACCACGACGTGCAGAGTGTTTTGGTGAATATTATCGTAACACCTTACGACTACCAAATGGAACCGTCTTTAAGTAAGAAGCTAGCAATATCTTAATTGAAGTTTTTTCAGACTTTAGAAACTTAGGTACATGTGCTGAAACACCATAATTAGAGACTAAAGAAAGGAACAATTAATGATTGACGAACTAAAATACTACATTATTCGCAGCTATAAATTCATGGAATTTATAACTGAATTGTGTTTCATTTTCTTCACAGTAAATATATTATTAGTGAAACAATTTCTAAGATTATCTGAATATTAAGTGAAAATTCTTTATCAATGTTGAATATATTGTTTGCTAAATATATATTTGTGAAAGAGGCATTAATATTATTGAGAAGTAAAGTTTATGCCCACTTATACGTCGGTATTCTCTTAGCACAAACTATGGTGCAAAAGGCACTCTTCTTTACATCACTAGCGGTCGAGATAAACCCTCTCACACATGTAATGGAGGTTGTTACTGGAGTCGAGAAAAGCCAATTACAAAATGAAATTGTTTCTATGTAGTCGCTCTCGGTGGCTCTGGAAAAAACATATATTTTAAATATGTTACAGCGTCATCTTAATGCTAACGGAATTACTGTAAGCATGGCAGCTTGGACAGGTATCGCTGCTACATTATTGACAAATGGCAAAACTATTCACATCATATTTAAGTCACCAGTGCCACTTACAGAAAATAGTGTTTGCAATGAACCACCAAATTCAGAACACGCTATCGAACTTAGATTCATACAGGCTTTTATAGCAGGTGAAGCATCAATGATTCCCAGTTGTGCTTTAAACGTCATAAATAGGTGCCTAAAAGACATAATGGTAAATATGCAGTCTTTGGGAAAAAAATAATTCTGCTTTGAGGCGATTTTAGACAAAATCTTCCAATTGTTCCCCAGCTCTCCCAGCAGCTATCATTGATGCATGCATTAAAAGATCACATTTATGGCATCAATTTCACCACCTTAGGTTAACTCGTAACATGAGGGTAGATGTTAATGTGCAAGAATTTTCTAATTCACTTGGCAATGGTTCTCTAAACAGTGTACTCCAGGATGTTCCACTACATAATGTTGACGTACCTACTGCTTCCTGCTATCAAACATCACTTATTCCAAAAAATTTCAAAAACAGGACACCAGAAGAAATGGAAAAACGAGTAACTTTATCTCCTAAAAATTCTGACTGTCTTACAATAAATGAAAAAGTTCTTAATATTATACCAGTAGCACTTAAAACGTACTTAACCATGGATTCGGTGTTCTGCAATAATGAAGAGGAAGTTCAGAACTATCCATTTGAATTCATAAACCCACTTACTCCATCCAGTATGCCTCTTCATTGTCTCAACTCAAAAGTAGAGGCTATTATAATGCTGCTAAGAAATTTTTCGATCAGTCCAGGATTATGTAATGGCACTCGTATGAAAGTGCAAAGACTTCATGGACATTGTGTAGAGGCATCTTTGGTAACAGGCTCCAACAGAGGTCGTACATTTCTAATTCCCAGAACTAAACTTATCCCAAGTGATTGCAAATATTCCAGTCACACTAAACAGACTTCAGTTTCCATTTCGACTTGCGTATTCAATGACAATTAATAAGGCTCAAGGGCAAACATTTGATAAAAGTTGGAATGCATTTGCTTCAACCGGTATTTTCTCATGGCCAATTAAATGTCGAATTTTCAAGAGCACGAGCTATGAACTATATCAAAGTATGAGTTATGACACTCAATCGGGGTAACAGACAAAGACAAAAGAGTGGTTGGACTTACACACAAAACATTGTTTAACATGAAGCACTGTGCGGAAGACCACCGTACCAGCTAGCATCCCCAGCACACCAGCCGCTCCATCATTACATATTCACATTACACATTTAAGATCGGGGAACCAGTGAGGGGCCTGCTGGATCTCTCTCGGTATACCAGAAAACCACAAAATCGCACCAGCCAGTGTCACCACTACATCCCAGTCCGTAATATATATATTAAGACTAACGAGTGTTACTCCAGCATGGCCACCATCAAATGACTGAAACAAGTAGAAGAATAAAAAAAAGTACCAGAAAAAACGTTTTGTACCACTGAACCAAGAAGGTCCTTCGAATATATACGATGTATTTTAAGGTTAAATAGTAATTTTGTTTACGTGTGCGTAACAGATATTTTCGTTGGATTATTTAGTCATTGGTGTTACTTTAACTTCTCTATTCTGTAACTGTCACATTATACTTTTCTAAGCCTGAAATTTTTGTAGGGTTGGAGCCAGTTGATTAGATCGACACCAGTACACAACTGGTACTCAATTTATTGAAACTGAAAGGACGGAAGGCAAAGTCGAACTCGGCATAAATTTGTTCTCAGAACATGAAGACAGTCGGGCATATTATACAAACATTTCTCATGGCACCAAGTAGACTGTTTACAAACGCTTACAATTTTTTGTTTTCCGTGAATTTTTCACGGGCCCAGCTAGTTATTATTATTATATTTAGGGCTTTCTTGAAACTGGACTCTGGGTCTTTCGAATTAATAGGAGCGCCATCTGCATGCTACGGGCCATGCTATGTGTCACCGTCGACTACATTTTGGTTTCCTAATGTTCTTAATATCTCTCTCTCTCTCTGTACACACACACACACACACA
>NC_068982.1:21166760-21169374 GCF_001194135.2 Octopus bimaculoides
TATATATATATATATATATATATATCCGATTCACTCTCTATCATAATATCTTGCCAAACAAATGATAAATTGATAAATTAGAAGATACCGGAGAAAATGCAGTCTTGGAAAATGTATTTACGGAAAATTTGCAGTCAAGGAAGAGAAAAAGAATTAAAGTTTTAATTCGTAATTAGGTAGACTTTCCCGCCGGCTGCTTTGAATTGGCAACAAGTTTTATTTAAAGATAGATAAGACGAATATAGTATATGATGCCATAATATATCATACAGTAGAAAGAAATAAAAAAAATCAACAGTGAAGTAGATGCAAACAGCAACAATTACCAATGAGTGAAGAAATAAAGAAGACCAAAAAGTCTGAGAAATCGAATATTATTTGAAGTAGTTCAGCCTAATATATTTACAGAAACTTACGAAATGAAATTTAAAGTCAAACATAACATATTTTGAAATTAACTAATTTACAAGCTCAGAAAATATCATTAACATTTATAAGTTTAATTACAGAGGAAATGTTCAGGCACTGGCAGAAATGAGACAAATTTTAGATAAAATTTGCAGTCTCAGATATTTATGATGACAAATTAGAAGCAAGATACAAGGCATAACATTGGAGTAAGAAGAATAACATGTCATTGTTTACGATTCACGTAGAAAACCGACCGATTCAAAGGGAGGGATCTGAGTCGATAATATCTGTTTGAGTTTTAATTTGGGCACAAATCTAGCAATTTTGGAGAAGTTAAGTCGATTTTATCGACCTCTGTGATTTCGATTTCAGTCCCAATATGATGCATTTGGGGTAAGCGTCGACTGCTACAGTCGCCGGCCAACTAAAGCCTTTTTATTGAATTTTGTTGATGGAAACTGAAAGACGACCGTCGTAAACAACTTATGTGTGTGTGTGTTTGCTTTGTCTTTGTATTTGATCCCAATCACAGCTTCACAACTGGTATTTTTGTTTACGGCCCTGTAAGCTAACGGTTCCGCAAAAATATAGTGATGGAATGTGAATCAGACTATAAAAGAAAATAGATTCAATGTTTTGCTCTAGCATGGCTGCAATCGAATGACTGAAGCAAGTAAAGAGATAAAATATATACTTATTTTTTATATCTATAAATAAATCTAGAAACGAAATGTTGCAGTATTTTATATTTGCAAAGTGTAATAATGGAGTATTTATTACATGAAAAAAATACGAAAATGACGAATACAAATATTAAAAGTTGAAGTCTATAATATAAGTGTAGGTTAATGTAAAGAAATGCGGAATAAAATGTTATTACTAAATTAAAGTAGAAAATGGATAAATGCGTAAAGGAAATATTAAAACTATTAAAATGTCAGAGAATTTAGTAAGAAATATATTTAAAAAAAATTTGATTATAATTCATCCAGAGACACGAATAGAATAATTTTTCAATACAAGTTGTTTAAAGACATTATCTCTGACATAATTGATTTGCCGCAAACTGAATCTTTCTCGCCTATATTTAATCATTATTACTAATACTACATTAACGTTAGTCACGTTCTGCCTTTTGTGTGATTTACACATATTTGACAAATATACTAAATGGTGTTTTAGCTTATATATTGCATATATAACAAGCAATGCAAATGATAGTTGAACAGATGAATGCGTGTCGAATTTTCTAACACTTGTTTTTCAATTTATGCATTGATGAAGGCTTAACTAAACTTTTAGAATTAAGTAATATTTTTACTTACATCTGAATATTATTGCCACACATTACCACCCTGGTATCCTTCCTTAATCCGTTCTGTAATCAGTTACAGAAAACTAGTTGTAATGATATTATCGAGTTAAAATTTCCCTGGATGTTTTTTTTTTCTGATTTTCCCCAGGGATTTTCAGATTATTTCTTTCACAGCTGTTTCTTCATTTCTTTTCGTTCTATTTCTTTCTTTTTTTTTCAATATACCCTTTATTTTCTCCTTTGGATTGATAAAATATGCTTTGATATACGAACGTTAAACATTTCCGAGCTCATTTCAACGGAAATAAGTATCATTTTTATCGTTCAAGAACTTCAATGTGACTTTAAAATAGAATCTGCATAGAATTATTGACATGATATAAAAGAAGATTGAAGAGGCTGACAAGCAGTATATCATCCATGGATTTCGTCGGTAGAGAAACGATTAGATCAACGGAAACGTTGCAACGCAGAATCAGAATATATTTTCACCAACCTGAAGTGTACATTACTGTCAAAGCATATATGAAATGAAGAAAAAAAGATATTTCCCAAAATCTTAATATTTCTCATCGCCTGATCTCCTAAGTCTTATTTAAGTAAAACATAGATTCGGTAACAAATTCGCACCATCTTTGGTTTTGTGAGCATATACCTCTTTTACACAGTTCCTCTTTTCCACACTATGAGATCAAAAGTTATTGCTGAGAGTCCTGAATTTGCGTCGTAGAAGTGGGAAGAGTTGCTGCGTAGGAGGATTCCACGTTCTACAATGATTCTAAATAGAGAATGTATAAGTACATAAAGATATATCTCTTATCTTCTACCATTTAATTGTTTCAGACATTAAAGTGCGGTCCTTCTTGGGGCACCGCCTTTGATATATAT
>NC_068982.1:21169384-21170422 GCF_001194135.2 Octopus bimaculoides
TATATACATATATAAGTTTACAGGCCAGTCATGGTTAATAACAATTAATTTATTTGTCAAATTTTCAGCATCATCTCCTTTGAAACAGTCACCCTGCGCAGCAAGATACCGATCTCACACTTTTGGGATCTGGCCTGGAAGTCGATTTCTGTAAACGAATAGAGGACCTTTTGCGACTGGCAGTCCGCTGCTGCTAAATCTAGGTAATAGGGTGTGTGCGGAAACGATACCATGGTGTTTTGGGCGAGGAATTCAGGAGTGTGGAAAACTCGCAGACAGGAAGCATTATCGTCGTGAAGAATGCAATGCTTGGCGCCTCACAGGTACGGTTAATCCAGCAGAAATCAAAAATTCCATGCGGATGGTCCCCAATGAGCTGCGGCTCTGGCGTGCGCCCGCGCCACTCGATACTGCGTGCGACACATTACTTTGCTGTTCTAAGCTTGCTGAATCATGCTCGGTGTCTTTGTAGCAGACTTACCAAGTTTAACGCAAAATTTCACGTTGGTTCTTTGTTCCAACTTCCTGTCCATGAACAACATCACAGACTGCAGCAGAGACATGATCACAAAGACACAAATTTCACAACTTGTGAAGTAAACAAAGCGATGTCAGTCAGCACAATGTCTCATAAAGATCACTGCTAGCTCTAACTGTGCTGCCATCTGTTGGCGCTTAAGAACTAGTCCGAGAACTTCTTGATACAATTTTGTGTATATATGTATATGTATATATATATATGTATATATATATGTTTGTGTGTGTGTGTGTGTGTGTGTAAATCCATAAGTATGTATGTATATATGCATATGTATATGTATATACACGCGCAAGAGCAGCTCCGTGGTAAGTACCTTGCTTACCAGCCACACGGTTTCGGTTTCAGTCCCACTGCGTACCAACTTGGACAAGTGTCTTCTACTATAGCCTCGGGCCGACCAAAGAATTGTCAGTGGATATGGTAGACGGAAACTGAAAGAACCCCTTCGTATATATGTATATATATATATATATATATATATATATATATATATATAT
>NC_068982.1:21170910-21171280 GCF_001194135.2 Octopus bimaculoides
TATATATATATATATATATATAGATAGATAGATAGATATATAGATAGATAGATAGATAGATAGATAGATAGATAGATAGATAGATAGACAGATAGATAGATAACGCTTTGAATTGAGGCAGTTGTCTGTCAAAGAGAGAGTAAGAATATTTGGGGAGAATGTCGGTGTCTACACATTTAACATTTATATATCTCTATATATTGAAGCGCAGATTTGCTCCTATAAATATATGTTTCTAACTTCAAAGGCACTTAAAAAAGTGTGTGTGTAGTTCGATACATACAGTTACACACACTCACTCATACATACACACACGTACGCATATAAACACACACACGATCATATATATATATATTTACATATATATATA
>NC_068982.1:21173032-21175271 GCF_001194135.2 Octopus bimaculoides
ATCTATCTATCTATTCATTTATATATATATATATATATATATTTGTATGTATATATTTATATATATATAATATATGTACATATGTGCCTACATATGCATATATGTGTGTATATATGTGCAATATGTACATGTATATATACATATGCGTGCGTGTGTATATATATGTGTCTTTGTGTGTGTGTGTGTGCATACATATGTATACACACACACACACACACACATATATCTTTACATGTACGTATATTCACACAATAATATTATTATTTACATGTTTATGATAAGAATTGCATCCTTATCGATGTGTTTCTGAGTTTTTTTGTTTGTTTGTTTGTTTGTTTGTTTATACTGCTGTTATCTCTATTTTGCTTCCACCCGTGTATGCGGCTGTATAATTTGTATAATACTGTTCTTCACGCTGTAATAGCCTGCATTTATAGCGATGTGCTTTATAAGTCTGACAGACATTGCTTCTCTCTCAACTGAATGCTGCACTATATTATAATGAAGTATGCATATGTACTGATGTTTATTTTTGTACAGACACATAGAAGCACAGCTTTATATAACTGTCATATATATATACATAAGTAAATATATATACATTTCTCTGCGTGTATGCCTGACAGTGTTGCACACACACACACATACACACACACAGTGTAGCACACACACACAGACACACACACACACACACACACACACACACACACACACACACACACACACACAGAGTATCACACACACCAATATATATACATAATGTACATCCATAATTGTTTCTGCGTGTGTATATTTGCTTGCTAGTGTTTTCGTTTGATTTACGTTCTGTATGAGTACCCAATTGCAGATTATGAACTAGAGACAACTTGATCAAAGGTAAATTAAATAGGTAGCTAAAAAATTCTTTATTTTGACCCGCAGGCTATATGCCTGTGGTCACTAGTCATGTTTTACCAAGTTTAAATAAGTTGACTTATTGCTTTGCTTCTCGCTCGTGGTCTTACATTTGTAACACACATACAAAATCCTGTACGACAGCAAATAATGAAATATATTTGGTTATTTTGGCCAAAAGTATTCGATTATATTATTGCTAAATCTTAGAGTTTAGATTGTGTTGCTCTTTCCTTGCTGTACCGTGTCTACTAATACTTCAGTTTCCTCTTTAGAGTCAAACAAGCGTTTAGCCTTGGTCTAAGGAGCTCATTAAATCGATCTGTGCTCCATTAAGCTTCATATTTGTGTTTTATGTTTTATGTGCTTATATGCTGTACTTAGTTTATCTCGTTATAACTCTTACGGGAAAATTGGTAATAGGAAAAGTATGTGTTACTATGCGGCCGGTAAAGAGTTAGAAAGATAATAATACGAAGGAATTTATGCGAGTCGAAAACGGCTAATAAATGATCGCTATTCAAATTTCAGTGCAATAGACTATACTGTACTAGATTGTGAATTCTGTTGGAATTAATTTGGAACATTTAAGGATCAGCACCATTTGAAGAGCCTAAAAATATACGTTATCTGGATGTCGCGTTGTATTGCGTGCATATAAAGTGGAGCATTTTGGGCTCCATTAAACTCTTGTAATTTTGCAAACTGATGCTGAGGTTTTGTTTCACCCAAAGACAATATTTATTAAGCATCGCTTTGATGATCAGCTCTCCTGGTGTGGTGATATATATCACCAATTATCGTGCCCAATATGCCATTTGCATAAGAATCAGGGTGTATTTTATGTGAAATATATCTAGAATTTAGGTACACTATATGAAGACATTCTCAACTACTGTTATCAAACGCATAAACCGAGCGATGGAATGTATATTATCTAAAATAGTGGCTAATGTTTACTTTCTTCCTAGCATCGTTTTGGCGGAAAAATTACGAACAAAATATATAGGTTTTCGGCAAATATACTTCCTCTCTCATATTACAAAAACACAACGCATTTAATACGTTTTCGTAGTGTATCCAAATGTTTTAAGACGATCCTATATGATAAGCACAGTATTGTCATGGAATTAGATATACCAGCTAGATGTCCATTTATATAGTCATCCGTTTTCATCAAATGGATCCATTGTTTTTATGATGGCATACAACAAAAAATGTAATATTGCGATAAATCAAGTGCATTTCACTGTCATACTAAGCGCTACTTGCTGAACTGCGACAACAACAATAAATGAATTTACTTTTCAGGTTATATATATATATATATATATATATATATATA
>NC_068982.1:21177009-21181199 GCF_001194135.2 Octopus bimaculoides
ATATATGTATATATATATATGTATATATATATATATGTATATATATATATATGTATATATATATATGTATATATATATATGTATATATATATATGTATATATATATATGTATATGTATATATGTATATATATATATATATATATATATAACATTGAGATTTTCATAACTGTTGTACTTATAGAATTTACATATATCCGAGAAAGTATACTAGAACCATTTTACCACTGATTAGCAGAAATATCTAATGTAGCTACTTGGCAAAGTAATTCGTGAAAAAGATCTATTTTGAGTTCTCTTATCCAAGCAAGCAAGAAAAAGAAAAAGAAATCCTACAAAAGGATGTAAGGTATTCAAAGAAATATATTTAAGCAGGCCATGCTTAAATTTATTGACATAATTTTCCTAATTTACGAATATTATATTAATATTTAACGTTTGTTCATGTAAAACATGGAATTACACAGAATGTGAGACTTGGCTAATTAGTTTAAAGGAACATACATTTTCATAGAACTTTGAATTTTGAACTCTTTTTATTTTCCAGTGATGACCACATACTCCCCAATTTTCTTATTTTTTCCATCCCACTTCCTAAAATTGATATCTTTGAAAAGTCAACAGCCCTTGTGAGAAAATATGTTTATTTGCAAATATGCTGACAGGTATACAGGGAAGGAAAATTGCTTTGTAATGAACATTCAATGAATTGACCACATCAAATGGAAAGGAAACCACTCTCTCTCTCTCTCTATCTATCTATCTGTCTATCTGTCTATCTATCTGTGTCTCTCTGTCTATTTATCTATCTATCTATCTATCTATCTATCTATCCTTTCCTCAACCTTTATTATTACTTTTCTCCTCTTTCTTGAATTCCCTCAAACTCCCCTCTCTCTCTATCAATGTCTATATTCCCCCTCTTTACTTTTCTCTCTCGTTCTCTTCCTTCCTTCCCCCTCAAAAAAAAAAGCACTGTTTCTATTTTCCGAAAAAATAAAAAAAAGCCTCTGATTTATTTAAATAAACAACGAAACGTTCTGTTTTTACCATTTTGATTTTGGTTTTGTCTTGACGAGTTCGAAAAAGAAACGAAAACTTCTGACTACCTCCTGTTTCTCTATATAAAATATCAGTACACAATTTTAAACACATACACACACAAGCACACACATATACACACACGCATATAAATATGTGTGTTTACGGATTTTTATCTGTATCTAAATATGTATATATTGGTCAACTGTGTATTATTACGTGAGCCATAGAATGGTTTAATAGTTACACAGTAACAATTGGAGATTCTATCAGAGTGACGTTCATCTCGCATTTACCAAATCATTTTCCGAAAGGTCATAGCGTTTGTTGGTTCATTGTCAATTAAAAATGCTGATAATATTAAAGCGAGGCTTTTGTATGGCAGCATCCTTACATATACGTGTGGGAACAGTAACAGCAACGATATAATCTACGTGACAGTGCGGATTTAGGATGGATTTCCTATTTATGAACTAACATGTCTGGACATATTTGACACTTGTCAAAGGATATTTTGTCATTAAATTCAAACAAAAGAGGGAGTTCGATTTACATTCTACCTCTGTAATGAAACTTCCATGGGAGAATCCTGAACACCCTCACGTGACTGAAAATGGAGTACTCGATTAAAATATGAACTGAGTAGGGACGTGACTGTATTAGTTCGACCGTGTTGGTTTACTGTTATAGTTCGATGTGCGTTGCTTTAACAGTCAGGAGTTGAACAGTTAATACGGAGTATCGTTCGAGTAGTCCGGAGTATGTTCCGTGTTAACATATATTCCTGCGATAGGCTAGTTTTAGATACCCGCAACCAACTACGTATTTGTGTAATACCATTTTACACCGGACGTGTATACCCACGTCATAACAGAAATAAAGAAATAAAATTTTGACTGAAACTTGCAATAAATTAACGAAATGAAGTTTCTTAATTTCATACAACATTAAACTTAAAGAAGCAATAAATGACAAACAAGAAACCACCGAAAATCTGTATAATGTGAATAAAATTCGTACCTTGCAAGTATAAGCTTGAAAATAAAAGACTACTTAGCAATAATTGTTTTCAATTTCGACACAATTATATCGATCCAGTGTTCAACTGGCATTTATTTTATCGACCCCGAAAAGATAAAAAGCAAATCTATCTTGGCTCACGAAATAGCGTTTAGCATTTTTGTCCGGCGCGCTAACGATTCTGTCATCTCGAGGCCTTGACGTAAATAATAATATTGATTTCAAGGCGACGAGCTGACAGAAAAGTTAGCACGCCGGGCGAAATGCTTAGTGGTATTTCGTCTGCCGTTATGTTCTGAGTTCAAATCCCGCCGAGGTTGACTTTGCCTTTCATCCTTTCGGGGTCGATAAATTAAGTACCAGTTACACACTGGGGTCGATGTAATCGACTAGCCACCTCCCCCAAAATTTCGGGTTTTGTGCCTAGAGTAGAAAATAATAATATTGATTTCAAAGTTTGGCACAAAGCCAGAAATTTGGTGGAGGGGTCACGTGTTTAACATCGACCTTAGTGCTCAACTAGTACGTCTTTTATCAACCAGACCTTAGTTAGTAATATTAGAAGATAGACGAAGACTGCAAGCAGGGAGAACCTTTATTTCCCTAGAAAATAAATGTTAGCAGCATTTCATGTGTCTTTATATTGTGAGTTCAAACTCAACTCTATCTTTCATTCATTCAGTCTCCATAAAAATTGAATACCAGTAAAAGCACTGAGATCGATCCATTCGACTTAACTCCTCCCACGAAGTTGTTGGCTCTGTGCAAAACTTTGAAATCAGTATGAAATGCTATATTCCGACATGATATAACCGAATTCGTAATTTCCAGTATTTTGCAAGGTATTAAACCGTGTCAGTCCCAACGTTTTAGTGCAGCAGATGATATAGAGTTCTGTATCGGTCACCAAGTGTTAATTTTAAATATACTAACTGGTTCATTTTTCTGAACAATTGCTTTATCCGCTGTGGTTACAAGCATATATATAACCTTGTAAACTTTCATGACTATACATTTTATAGAATTAGCTAAAAGACCTTCACAATCATCCATATAGCTTTAGAACGTTAGTGCGCATGCGTTTTTAGTGTTGTTTTAATTGTTAGTGCTTGAGTTTTAGGTATCCTTACTACTTAATTTGAAAGGAGTACATTAAAAATTGTATATCTGTTCAGAATGTATATGATTCAGGATATTTGAACACATGGCGATTTTATTCACGAACGTTACATGTGGGGCAGTAAATATAATTTTCCAAACAATTTTATTCCAAAAAGAATTCTTGAATAGGCCCTCTTTTCATTATGATACATCCATTTACAGAGTACCATCAAAGGAAATATCTATTACATGCAACGCACGGATAGTAAATAAACATATAAAGGAAATATAAAATCATCTGCTCCAAAATCCTTTTAGTATAAATGTCATTTAATATAGTGTGATATTTTCTGGATCTAATACGTAAGCATTTATCAACCTGCCATAGATACCAGAATCTCTTTCAGAAAACGCACTAAACATCTCGCTAATTTGATATCAAAGATTGATACAAGTTTTCACACACTCACAAAAGCAAAGACAAATATTTTGAAATTGTAGGCATGCCATTACCATTCCTGATTCAGTTTATCCTTCTTATATATCTTCTGATGACACATTTGATATGTTCATCAAACTAGAGCTTTGTCGATCTAGAAAATTATCTTTCACATTTTTCCGAATATTGTTATCACTCAAATACACCGTCAATGTTGCAGGTTTTTATTTACCCGATTGATTTGATTGAAAGTTTTATGATATTTGTTTTTTATCATGGAGTAAATATTTCCTTCTGTGCATGGAAATATATTATAAAGAATATTGTTCTATATAGCTTTTTTTATTACAACCATGGAAGGGGTATGTATATATTTTCTAAAACATTTTACAAGCATCCTAAGAGTAAAACTTGTTTAACTGAGGGAACATGGCTTATTTTAGTTATGTATATATATACATATATATATATATGTGTGTGTGGGGGGGGGGGTGTTTTGTACGCGTGTGTGTGGCGTGTGTGCGTGGTGTATGTGTAGGCTAGAATACAAACTCAACTTTGACATGATTTAATCTCAGATGCCTTTGACCA
>NC_068982.1:21181497-21183713 GCF_001194135.2 Octopus bimaculoides
ATATATATATATATATATATATATATATACGCATACTAGCAGATTTCTTGATTGATTAACTGGCCAAATCATACATTTGATGCGAATCTGATGCTTCGGTAGCTTAGATCGCTCGATCGTTTCAGTCAAGTCTTGTAACACAAGCTCATCGTTTTATGAGATAAATTAATGTTGTGGCAATGGATTCCATGTCATATTGAAGACATGTCATGAAGACTCTGTAAGCTTTATGACATACATAGTTCATGCATCAATTACAGTGACAGTATTTCATTTGGTGAGATTGTAGATATAGATAAATTGATGAGTTTCAACTATCCTCTGTTAAAGTTTAACATCATTAAACTTTATCATCATATTTGCATCTTTCTTATTCCTCATCATCTACCTCCATGACGCTTATGTTTATCGTGGTAGTCATGATTAAAATAAACCGAACAACAAGAACAAAATCATTGACAAAATCAAAACGAACTACAATGATAATGATGGTAATACTAATGAAGATCATCTGCAAGGAATATAAGAAAAACACTAATTATATTAAAAAGATTAATCATGTTAATACTAATTACATCTATATTATTATTACAACTACCGCAATTACGTCTGCTACCACAATTACACTACAATATTTACTATAATAGGAATATCAATAACACTGCCGACATTAATGATGATGATGATGATGATGATGATGATGATGATGAAGATGATGATGAAGTTGATGATGATGATGATGATGATGATGGTGATGATGATGATGATTGTGGTGGTGGTGGTGATGGTGGTGGTGGTGGAGGAGGAGGAGGCGGTGGGTGGCAGTAGTAGTAGTAGTAGTAGTAGTAGTAGTAGTAGTAGTAGTAGTAGTAGTAGTAGTAGTAGTAATAGCAGTAAGAACAACAACATACGCAGTAATGATGACTGTAACAACGATTCAATGTATGTACAGAATCTGAAGTAGAAATCACCGAATGGGATTATGGTTGATTGATTCAACTTCAGTACACTTCTGCAAATAATTTCATGGAAGTTGATGGGATGAAAGACAAATTTAACTGACAGGCTGAAAGACAAGGGTCAAATTATTTTCTTTATGGATGTAACTAATGGCCACTATTATCGTTGAGACATTAACGATGAACAAATTAAAATAGATTGTGATTTGAGTAAAATTTCTCTACGAATTCCAAATGTCGATAGACCGTGTAGGATTTACATTATGAATTCGATTTCATATGTAACTAAACAGTGTCGTTCAAAAGCGTATTTAAAGTAGTTTTGCTATGTAGTATGCTGTAATTCATCACTATATTACATTTTGTATTTCAGGAAGATATTCATTTATTATTAGTTTCAAATTATGACATAAGGCCAGTAATTTTGCTGGTACTTATTCTATCGACCCCAAAAGCATGAAATATTGAAAGGCAAATTCGAGCTCGGAAGAATTTGAAGTTAGATAGTTTCAGACGGATTAAATGTCGCAAAGCATTTTGCCCGGCGTGCTAACAATTCTGCCACCTCATCGCCTTATATATTCACTTAATATTACCAAATATATATGTCGGCTAGGGTGTAGAATCGTTAGCACGCCGGGCAAAATGTATAGCGGCATTTCATTCGCATTCACGTTTTGAGTTCAAATTCCGCGGGTGTCGATTTTGTTTTTCATATTTTTGGTGTCGAAAAACTAACTACCGGTTGGGTACGGGTATTGCAATTGTATTCAGTATTCCAACATCTGAGATAGAATGATAGATAGATGATAGAGATAGGTTCAATCTGTAAAACAGTTGAATAAAAGTTCCTCATCAATGATAGTTATTGGTAGTTAGTTACGAAATTATCTACACAGACGGAGGAGAAATCCAAATACGCCTAGTTACTTCTAGTGAGATTGATTATTTGTTAGGTAAAAACCATGATCAAGGAGAATGTTTAGATAGTAATCTATAGTGAGAGAAAATGGATGCTGGCTGTTCCAAAGTTGGATAAATACTGAGAAGAGAAAGTACACTCTGCTGGGACAGGGATGGGTAAATGGGAGCTTTGTATTAGATATACAAAAATTAGTACAGCGAGGGGTCCTCCAGTCCAGAAAAGTTAAGGGGGGGGGGGAAGTAAAGGATAAATAAAGCTGATCTCAGACTTTTCCCCTTTACTTATATACACATACACACACACACACACACACACACACACACACACACACA
>NC_068982.1:21183808-21189702 GCF_001194135.2 Octopus bimaculoides
ACACACACACACACACACACACACACACACACACACACACACACATATATATATATATATATATACATATGCATCTCTGTCTTTATATATATATAACCAGTTTAGAGTACCCCGTCTTTAATATTTATAATTCTAATAAATTTTGGAACCAACAAGCTGTACAATTTTGTCTTAGAGAACACTCCAAGAATCGTGTTTTTTAAACAGAGCTTCCATCAAAATATGTATAAAACCCTGGACAATGTTTTGCAACCTGATTTCGTCATCCCTGTGATGAATACCTCGTTAAACTCTTAAGTTTGTTGTGAATAACTGTTACTCTATAGAAAGCTGTAATCAAAACACTTCTTGATATGTGCGAGAGCAAACACACGTTAAATAAATGAATGTAATGGAGACATCTTGGATTAAAATACTGGTGAGCGAAAGAATTATGCTACGTGTATAATCTTAGAATGGCACTAGCTCTAACATTAAAGTGGAGAAAATAAAAATATTGATATCTAGAGAAGTGACTTGAAGTAGGTAAGAAAATCAAGTGGTAGGAAAAAGGTTGTGGAGAGAAGTAAAATGACGAAATGAGGAGAAAAATAATAACACAGATGAATAAGTAGTAACACTATATCTATGAATTCGTATGATTCATTTTATTGCGACACAAGCGTATGCAATCAGTGTCAAAACAGAATCTTATCAAGTGAACCGGCATCTCTTTTTATATCTCCGTGATACGATTGCCTTTTTCTCCCTGTTTTGTTTCATACTTATTGCTTTTAGCCACTACCTTATGAATGAAACTGCTCCAGCGTCTTTTCCACTTACGTTAGTTATTAAAATGTGCATAAGAGTATGATCTATACGAAAATTGTATAGTTATAACCATTATCGTTATCATAAAGCGGCGAACGGTCAGTATCCTTTACACGCCGGATAAAAACGTTAATTGCATTCTTTCCGAATGAGAAGAGAAAGTTCACTCTGCTGGAACAAGGATAGGTAGATAGGAGGTGATTCAAATACCACCAAAGTCGACTTTACATTTCATCCTTTCGAAGACGGTAAGATATTTTCCAGCCGAGCACCAATTTCCATCTCACAGGCTTGACCTTCCCCAAATTTTCAGGTATTTTGGATGTAGTAAAAAGGTTTATCATAAGGTGGCAAGTTGGCAGAACCGTTAGATCGTCAGAGAAATTGCTTAATAGCTTTACTTCTGTTTTTTTTTTCTTTTTGTACGATAACATTTGACATCTAGCCGTGATCAACATTACATTTCATCATTTCGAGATCGATAAAATAAGTATCAGGTTAGTACTGGGATGAATGTTATCGACAGGTCTCTCCTCTTAAAAGGGCTGGCCTTGTGCCAAAACTTAGAATGATTGTTATTATCATTATGAAGCTACGCATACTAATCAATGTTTTTTATCATTATACTAGAAAGAACAAACATAGCAAACTCTACATCAAACGCAAGAGAAGTGAAAACAATAACTGTCTTTTCTATTTCAGAGGAGGGTCTAGTTAATTATATCGAACCCACTGTATAACTGGTATTTATTCCATCGAGGTTGAAAGGATAAAAGACAAAGTCAACCTCAGCAGAATTTGAAATCTGAATGTAAAGATGGATGATGTATCACTAAGCATTTTTTTCCCGTCGTGCACATTATTCTGCCATCTCGCCAC
Source organism: Octopus bimaculoides (assembly GCF_001194135.2). Lineage (NCBI taxonomy): Eukaryota > Metazoa > Mollusca > Cephalopoda > Octopoda > Octopodidae > Octopus > Octopus bimaculoides. The sequence continues at coordinate 21,185,498 of NC_068982.1, forward strand.
CTTGATGATGATGATGATGATGATGATGATGATGATGATGATGATGATGATGATGAAAAGATTAACGGCAGATTAGATGAAGAGAATGACAGATCTGCAATGGTCTTCTTCCAAATGATAGTTCAAATGGCACTGTGGCAAACTATAATATATGATCGCCCCAAGTTAGCTACAATGAATATCACAATTTAGGTCAGATAATAATAATTGTAATGCTTCACTGGGAATTTTGAAATAAATTCAGTTTTACAGTTGTAGAAAAGAGCTATGACAATTTTATATGGATTCTGATACAATTCGAAATGATAAGATATATCAAGTAGAAAATTGTACTCATCGATGGAAAACAATATACTATAAACGGGCACAAATTGCCTATTTGTTGCAGAGTCAGGAAAAAAAGATAAAATTTAAAATGTTATGCGCCAGCTGGGAGTATAAAATATTCAAACGCTGGAAAAGAGGAGTTAGCAAGATCCTTATCCGACTAATTATCTTCCATAGTTTCGAAACATTTACAAAAAGATTGAGATCAAACCTTGGAAAATGTTTGATCAAACCACCAGGCTCCAAGATTGGCTTCTAAGTGGTGCTGTGATTGCTGTTGTGTGCCATTGTCGAATTTACTCACGTCAGACAATCTAGTAATGTTTGTAATACTTTCACTGTTTTACTGTTTTACTCTTTAATTTGTTTCAGTCATTTGATTGCAGCCATGCTGGAGCACCGCCTTTAGTGGGGTAAATCGACCCCAGGTCTTATTCTTTGGAAGCCTAGTACTTATTCTATCGGTCTCTTTTGCCGGACCGCTAAGTTACGGGGACGTAAACATGCCAGTATCGGTTGTCAAGCGATGTTGAGGGAACAAACACAGACACACAAACATACACAAACGCATACATATATACATGTATACTGCGGGCTTCTTTCAGTTTCCGTCTACCAAATCCACTCACAAGTATTTGGTCGGCCCGAGGCTATAGTTGAAGACCCTTGCCCGAGTTGCCACACAGTGGGACTGAACCCGAAACCATGTGGTTGGTAAGCAAGCTACTTACCACACAGCCACTCCTACGCCTATGTTGAAACTTTTAAAAAATTTTGTCTGTGCTGGTATACATCACTTCTCTTGTATCCTTTGTTTTAAAGCTTTTTTTTCCCAAACACATTTTATGATGCTAACAATTTTTTATGCTACTTTGAGACATTTTTGCTTAAATTCTGAAGAATATCCATAACGCAATTTAAGTCACAAGAATTATATTTGTTTCATTATATTCTTGCAAAAGATTCCTGAATCAGTGAGACATAGATAATAATATTCCATTCAAGGGGATGCAAACATTTCAAAATTAAATAAATTTTCATTACCATTTGAAGTAGTTTACAGAAACTAAAAAACCGGAATCATTACTTAAATCACAAACTGATTATAACATCTAGTGGTAGAAAAATCTATACCCTCTTTCCGCTTGTAATCAAATAATAAACATGAACAACACGAATAAGATAGAAAGAACATACTGACGAAAAAGCACAAGTATATTGTAATATTAATAGTTTTAATAGCATATATGTTAATGTCGAAATAACTAGATTATTACAATATAATTTTAATATTTATAAAATTAACAACTAAATAATAATACAGATTTGTATTTAAGAAATGAGGATTTATGTACATTATTTACATTATTTCAATTTGACGGATATTTGTCCCCATCTTGTTTGTTGTTAACACAATCTTTTGGCTGATATATCCTCCAGCCTTCATCAGGTGTCTTAGGGAAATTTCGAACCTGGGTCCTCATTCCTGAGGTTCTCATGCCCACGGGCATATGGCGTAGTGGTTAAGAACGCGGGCTACCAACCCCAAGATTCCGGGTTCGATTCCAGGCAGTGACCTGAATAATAATAATAATAATAATAATAATAATAATAATAATAATAATAATAATAATAATGATGATGATGATGATAACATCCAAACATACCTTAGGTATGAGAACCCAAGATGAGGACAAATATCCCACAAATGTAAATAATGTAAAATAATAATTTTAATAATAATAATAAAATAATAATAATAATAATAATAATAATAATAATAATAATAATAATAATAGCACACATCCTACGCAAAACACTTTCAATACAGTAAACATAAGAGCACCACAGCAAACCACAGCACATACCCAAGGCGCACAGAGCTGCGCTCGGTAGTGAAGTGAAAGCACGTTATAAAAATAAAACTACTGAATAATATTATTAATAATAATAATAATAATAATAATAAGAAGAAGAAGAAGAAGAAGAAGAAGAAGAAGAAGAAGAAGAAGAAGAAGAAGAATGATTTTATCTATTTGCCACAAAGGTGAAATGTTAGGGGGACAATACAGAGGCAGATATAATATGTAAGTGGTGTACATATAATAATGAAATGATTAAAGAAAAAATAAAGTATACACGGTATCCACTGAAAAGAAGGGACATATGCATACCATACAAAGGTTAAAAGAATAATAAGTGGGTGGGGATGATAGATATGTAGCCGTTTGATTCAGGAACGCCTCTGGGGATAATCGAGGAACCCCGCTGACCGAGATTTCCCTGGAATCCTTGGAGCAATTCCTCTAATCCCTTCTCTCCATCTTACAGGTCTACACGTGGAGAGGTACTATCCACTCTTGCCCTTTCTGCAACTTTCACCCACCTTTCAAGAAACTCACTCGAGGACAGCACTTCAGTCCCCACTCTCAATTTCCTTTAGAAGTGAAACTTGAAGAGGTTCACGAGTGCTCTACCAAGGAGGAACGTATCTGTCTTCATGCCTTTCAGCCTTGTCCACCAAATAACCTCTTTCGCCACAACCACTAGGCAAAGGAAAACTTCCTTGCCTGCCCGATTGAAGGAGGGCGCTGGTGCAATCATCACTACAGACTCGACGGACATACGTATCCATCCAATGCATGACAGCAGCTGTTTAACATAGTCCCAAAAGTTAGCAATGCCCGCTTTCGTCAGTCTGTTGCCCGTCGGACAAGTCCTTCTGACATCACATCCGTGCCTGTAGGGTTTATCTCGAACCGGTAACGTCCCCTGGTAGCACTGCCAGGTCAAGGACATCTGGAAATTATCCATGATAGTTCCCTACCGGAAAGTCCTCCGAAACAGACTAGCCAGTTCGTTCTCGTCGGCAGCCAGTTTCCCCGAGAGCGTCGTCGCACCTCTCGCCACTAATCCTCTATACATTTCTAAAAGTGGAGTATCCAACGATCCCATTACCCGAATGGTAAAGGGTTGTGACCGCCTGTCGACACTGTATGTGCCAGGCGCCCAGTCTTGGTTTTTTTCTTCACCCAGGACTGCAACTCCGTCCAGGAAACGAGCTGTGGAAAGACGAGCCTCCCAAACGGAGCCCCCGCACACTCCCCATCCAGAAAGCGTTGCAGTTGGCGTAACCTAATCGAGTGTCTACGCATTATGAGCATACCTAATCCGCAACTGAGAGGATTCTGGCAACAGTCTGGCCGCATGACCATTTGAACGCGTCCCTTCCACAAGAATCTAAATAATAGATGCTCGAAACTGGTCAAGCAGTAACCGGGACAAAGTATGATGGTAAGGCGTTAAATGATAACGGATGTGATGTAAGCATTCACAACCTCTGCCCGACCTCTCAGGAACAGCTTTCTTTCAGCCCGTTTCGGGGAAACCTGGAGGTCGAGATTTAACCAGACCTCGATCACTTTAACTGGGCCGTAGTTCCAGCGCCTAACGACGCCATCCGATGTTATCGTCTTGCCTCTCCAGTACCCCAAACGCAGCAGAAAGGAGAAATGATACTAGTGCTAATGCTGTTGCTACTACTACTACTACTGCCGCTGCTGCTGATACTACTACTACTACTACTACTACTACTACTACTACTACTACTACGAATAATAATAATAATATTAATAATAATAATAATAATAATAATAATATTAATAACAATAATAACAATAATAACAATAATGATGATAGTAATAATAGTTATAATAATAATAATAATAATAATAATAATAATAATAATAATAATAATAATAATAATAAACAATAAATCATATTATCTGTGGCTGCCCAGTCCTGGCTAAGAAGGAATATATTCACAGACACGACAGAGCTGGGACCTATATACACTGGAAGCTATGCCAACACTATGG
>NC_068982.1:21189930-21192560 GCF_001194135.2 Octopus bimaculoides
AACAGAAACAATTCCTATCATAGTAGGTTCCTTAGGTATAATAAAAAAATATTCAGACAAATACATAACAAAAATACCAGGACTTACAAATATATATAACATACAGAAAATTGCACTACTGGGTACTGCACACATTCTACGCAAAACACTTTCAATACAGTAAACATAAGAGCACCACAGCAAACCACAGCACATACCCAAGGCGCACAGAGCTGCGCTCGGTAGTGAAGTGAAAGCACGTTATAAAAATAAAACTACTGAACAATAATAATAATAATAATAATAATAATAATAATAACAATAATAATCGTAGTAGTAGTAAAAGAAATATTTGATTTCGAAATAGCGACGGTACATAGTTTATTGATCACGAATGGCTGAAAGGCACATTTTACCGTATTGAAATTTGATATCAAAAGTTAGATGCGTGAAACTAAATATTTCATTTGATTTAGTCTGACGCTCTACTAATTTTTCGAATCGATAACTTCAAAAATATTGCTTCAAGTATTCACGTCATGAAATAAAATCCATGGAAAATGTTTGAAAAATACAAAATATCGTTCTAAATTACAGCTGGAATTTCATTCTTTTTGATTATCCCCCATATTTACGCTGATTATCTATTGAATGAAATAAGAGCAGGGGAATCAATTTGAGCTAAAGGATATATATGCTTATAGCAATAAGATATAATTTTGTTTTCGTAATTTTCGTAAGACGTACATATAAAATATTTATAACCATTGAACTATATATGGAGATTAATTCTTACGTTCCTTCGAATTATTACAAGTTGATACGGGATGAAAAATTGCAATGAGAGATATCTTGTATAAATTAAAATTAATTTGGATAATATGCAAAATTAAAGTTTAAAATGCGAACAGACCTATGATTCATTATAATTATCACGGCTACAACATATCAATCATATATAGTAAGCGACGTAGTGTACTTTAAACTTCAAATGAACTTTTAGTTATTTAAATCTAAGGCATTGCCTATCCTTTCGGCTGAAATTTGAAGCCACCATAACAAAATACATGTTCAAACTAATCTGGAAATACAACGTTAAAACACTAGAGCGGGTTTGTGAATTTTATTTGCTGGAAGCTAACTGACAGCTATGTATTAGTATGCTACAGTAATTTCTATCATATTCATCGACATAGCTGACTAGATAAAAAGATCGTTGCAATGCGTTGCAGTATTTAATTAATTCCGTTTACAGTCTGAGTAAAACTCCTAACGAGATTGATTTTGTCATTCCTCCTACTAGGTTCGATTAAATAAACAGCAGTAAAGTAGAGGGCCGATTCAACTGGCTAAACAATTTGTGACTAACTGCCAATTTTAGAAATTTGTCTTTTATTCGAAAATTTTCAAGTTTATATGAAATTCCCGACACTTACAATTTCTTCTGAATTTTTCTTTGGATTCTCTAACAAAGTGTTTCGATTGTATTCTATAGGAATCTATATTATTTTTAACGGCATGTTCATGTGCGTTTGTAACAATGCTTCAGGGAGCTATCAAATCATATAAGATTTCCTAAAATATTTAGATGTGTTTGACATAAAGTGCAGCTAATATATCATTACCATTAAACGCAGACATGGTCATTTCTTTTACAAGATCTATTTACAACCGTGTAATTTCAGATTCATTTTAGCCAGGCGTCGTTTACTAAATCCATTGCCAAGTACTACACTTTGAGAAAATTTCTTAGGCGGAAATAATGCAGTATCTCGTCAAATACATTCATACATGCATATACATACGTACACACATATTTAAATATAGATATGTCTATATGTATATATACATCCTTATATACGTATATATATATATATATATATACATATAACGAAGTCATGGCGCAAAGCAGTGTTCAGGTATAATCACAATTTCAACTGCTAAAGGCAAAAAAAAGGGAACAAACGTATCACCGAAAAAAGTCTCTTTGATGGTAAAAACGTGTGAAAATATTTAGTTTGTTCAGTGTCGCCAGCTCTCAGGAATCTTAGATATCGATATTTCGAGTTTATTCATTCTTGTCGGGGTGTGATAAGAGAGAGTTCTTCTCCACGGTAATTGCAGTGTATTTGCTTTTAGTAATTGGAATATGTGACAAAATGTCGACACTGAAGGAACTGAGTGTTTTCACACCTTTTTACCTTTCTCCGCGGTAACACTTTTTTTTTGTCTTTAGCAGTTCAAATATGTGACAAACATATTTCAACTAACCTGAATTGTGATTATACGTAAACACTGCTTTGCGTCATTAATTCGTTATCTATCTAGACCGAGCAATCTACTAGCGCAAATCAGTCAGCGTGTTGACTGAATTATATGTAAAGCTACAAGTTTTATTCAGTTCGTTCAGAGTTGCCCCTCTTAAGTACATGTCATCGATAAGAGTCAATAAACTCAAAACATCTATGTCTGAGATTCCCGATAGACGGCCGCACTGAACAAACTGGCTGTTTTCACCATAAGATAGATCATGTGTCCACGGTAACTGCAGTGTATTTGCCTTTAGCAGTTGAAATACGTGACAAATATATTTCAACTGACCTAAACTGTGAATATATATATATATATATATGTATATATATATATATATA
>NC_068982.1:21198134-21202274 GCF_001194135.2 Octopus bimaculoides
TATATATAAACATATATACACCGCACACACATATATATGTATGTATATACATACACACATTTAAATGTATATATATATATGTGTGCGTGCCTGGCTGTGATCTTGTTCTGTAGGAATATGCGTGTGTATGTGTGTGTCTGTGCGTGCGTGTGTTTATCTATACATATCTACCTGTACTGACTGCTCCAGTGGCCAGTTTAATACTATGCAAATTAAAATGCTTCATATCTTTCAAACATGCCTTTATTACAGAACATTCTTCTTTACATCAGTTGGTGCTTCTTCTTCTTCTTACAGATAGTTTCCGTTTGAATGTGTCCATCTGTGCATCTCAACAATATGTCCGTCGGCCCCTTCATCCATGAAGTGTATCGTATTCAACTTCTTATCTGATTTACAGAAAAACAATCGCTATGCATTTGATGGGGAATCTCTTTCACTACTTATTTTGATTTATATTGTTATTTTCATCTATGGGTCCTACTGAAAAACGTCTATCTTTACAGTATAAGCTCTGTTTTACTCCGGCATGACACTTTTAAAACGTCGAGCATTACTGTTCCGATATATATCTTTATGATTTTTGGAAATATCCATTTCACTTGTTCTCTATGTCTTTTTTCAAATTTCCCTGTGTAGTAAGTAGCTAGGCGCAGGAGTGGCGGTGGGTTAAGTAGTTTGCTTACTAACCACATGATTCCGGGTTCATTCCCACTGCGTGGCACCTTGAGCAAGTGTCTTCTTCTATAGCCTCGGGCCTACCAAAGCGTTGTGAGTGGATTTGGTAGAGGGAAACTGAAAGAAGCCCGTCGTATATATGTGTATATATATATGTGTGTGTATGTGTGTATATGTTTGTGTGTCTGTGTTTGTCCTCCCCAGCATCACTTGACAACCGATGGTGGTATATTTACGTATCCGTAACTTACCGGTTCGGCAAAAGAGTCCGATAGAATAAGTACTAGGCTTCCAAAGAATAAGTTCTGGGATCGATTTGCTCGACTATAAGGCGGTACTCCAGCATGGCCGCGGTCAAATGACTGAAACAAGTAGAAGAGAAGAGTAGAAAAAGAGTAAATGTAAACAACTGTGATATACAAGGTTGTAAAGAAAACCAACATTGGCGTTTAATGGAATAATTCCTTCCGCAAATGAAAGCAGTGAAACGCAAAATCAGTGTTGAAGTCCCTTTTTGAGAAGAAACTTTGACGTTATGATTTCAGAAATTAGAATGGTAACATATTGAAGCTGTACAATCTAGTATCGAGTACTATATGATTAAATTTAGTTGAAATACACAGCTCAGATAATTTCATGACTGGAACAGGTAACTGTAGATGCTTACGAAGCAGTTTAGATCCACGAAAAACAAATCAGGTTTAATCGGTGAGCACGAAATAGTTGCTTGAAACAAATTTGGACAAGATTTATCAGGAAACATGCGAGAAGTGTAAAACAAAGCATTGGAGGTAAAAGAAAGGAATTAATGTAAGTATTGATCGAAAGTTAGGAACAATGAAATGTCATGGAAATAGTAATTGTAATGTTAGGTAGAGAGCAATGAAAGCTATAGAGAATAGAGTCAGAAAATTAACGATAGTGATTTTAGTGTCACATTAAATCTGCACTATTGCTTAAGATTGGCAAAAATTCAAGTGAAATTCAATAAGGTCCCACTTACAAACCGTATCCCAGAATTCGTGTAAACGTTATATAATGATCGTAATTTTGAAATTCCGTAACCCGAGTTGCTCTATTGGAAAGCTGCTGCACGTGTGTGTTTCAGAGAAAAAAATTACGTAAAAACAAATTTGTAATAATATTAGTCTGATAATTTAAAAGTAATTTATTCAATAAACAGAAGAGCAGTACAATTTTATTTCTTAAATATAATATTTTAATGTTATCAGTCAAATGCTGATAAAACATTTTTTTGTTTCTTTACAAAGTTCTTTCCGACAGTATTGTTTAACCTTTTCAAATCTATTTGCATCCTGCGCATTCATATTTCGTAGCATGAATATTTATCGAAATAATCCGTCGTCTAAAAGAATCATCCAACAAAATTTAAGCAATCAATTTATAGTGTATCAAAAGATCATCTCACAAAAGACTGACACCCAATGCAACAATTCATTGCATGTTTCCTTTAGTTATGTTTTCGTGGAAGAAGACAGTATCCAGGGCAATAAAAATAAAAAAAAATAAATAAATAAAATACCTGTATTACCAAAAGTAGAATGGCTGTTCACATTGGCTCTATTTTGTGGAAATAGTTCCTCTGCGATATTAAAATTAAAAACAAGGATATCAATCTGACAAATTCAAATTACGATGAACGTAAACAAAAACAAACGAAGTTTGCTTTTAGAAGCGTTGAGATGTCTTCGAAAGTTAACGAAATTATTTAAAATTCTGAAACGTAGGATAATGCCAATAATATAGCCTGAACAGGATAAGCTACCCCTATTTAGCAGAAAAAAGTGTTGGCCGCCAATACTTTTTTTATGCAAAATAGGGGTAGCTTATCCTGTTCAGGCTATATTATTGGCATTATCCTACGTTTCAGAATTTTAAATAATTTCGTTAACTTTCGAAGACATCTCAACGCTTCTAAAAGCAAACTTCGTTTGTTTTTGTTTACGTTCATCGTAATTTGAATTTGTCAGATTGATATCCTTGTTTTTAATTTTAATATCGCCAGTGATTGGTTGAAATTACAGAAATACGACAACTTTAACATGGAATAACTTATGGATTTCTTTTTTTTTTAAGAAGACTAAGAGAAAAAGATGTTTTATATGACACATTCTACCAGTGTTCCAAGTTTCAAAGTGTTTCGTTAATGAAAAATGTGGCCCCCGTTTTAAAAAAGATCCAAGAATTATATTCTGAGAAAGGCAAATTTCCCGCATCTGCTGAGCGAGCGGTCCTCCCTGACGAAGCCTGCGGAAATAGGCGAAACAAAACGTTTAGTCTGAGTGGTTCTCGAGTAGGTGGTGGGGCAGGTACAACCCCTGTCAGCATGTGTGTATACCTATGAGCGCTTCCTACAGTATTAAGACAGTATTGTACCTATTTGTCTAGCAATATATGTGCCTTTACTTATATTCAAGTACGTATACACAGAAGTGGAACATAAACAAGAAAATACAAAGTGAAGCGATTTGGAAGTAATGGCCTTTATCTTTAACTTTACCATTTAAAGCCGTCTCCTAACGCTGCGTGTAGCTAAAATATTTCGAAGATTTTGACGATATTTATATATATATATATATATTTATATATCTAAGTGTGTGTATATATATAGTTATATATATGTGTGTGTGTGTGTGTGTGTGTGAGTGAAGATATACGCACGGATATACGTATTTATATGTGTGTGTATGTGTGTGTGTGCGTTTATATGTGGTGTCCGTATGTGTGTGTGTGTGTGTGCACACGCACAAACATTGATATACATATACGGAAATATATTTACATCTATGTCAGCCTCTGTCTCTGTCTGTATGTTGGTCTCTCTCTCTCTCTCTCTCTCTCTCTCTCTCTCCCTCTCTCTCTCGCTCTCTCCCCCCCTCTCTATCTCTCTCTATCCACACACACACACAGACACACACACTTACACTACTTACATAGGTTTACCTGAAACATCGAGTGTTTGTTTTCGTTACTTATACCTGTGATTCTCTATTCGCTTTTCCATCCACTTATTCGAGACCCTATTTTTCCCCCCTTTACTTCTTACCCTATGATCTGATAGTGTTATAGCTTTCTTAGATTTCGATACAATATCAATCGATATTGTTATATCAAGATAGAGATGAAAAGCGTTCATACATCATTTGCGCAAGCATATTATGTGTTTTGCTAATCATGTAATATTATGAAAAACACAATTAGACATATAAAGTATTTCTCAAGTGAGTGTACGTGCATCAATAGTGATATTATCGCTATTATTCTATGATTGTCATATTTTCAAAACGTATTTGTTTGAACGACATTGTTGATCTAACGCTACTCTCTGTTGTATATCGCTTGCAAGATTCGCTTATGCTTCAATATTTGTAATTAAATCATGTATTCTATGAATACTAGATGTGACAGACAATAATTATATATATATATATATATATATAT
>NC_068982.1:21202905-21205876 GCF_001194135.2 Octopus bimaculoides
CGTATATAGATAGATATATATATATATATATACATACATACATACGAACAAGTATATATATATACGTTATAATCTTTTGTCAATATTATTGGGAAAGGTGCTTGTAATTCCCAGACTTTTAAAGACTTAAACAGCTTTGTTCTGATGTTAAAAAAAGAGGGAGCAGAAGAGAAAAAAAATATATAAAGACAAACGAAGAATGAGGCAAAAAGTGTATGAGTGACAGGAAGAGAGTTCTAGAAAGATAGAATTTGTGACAAAAGCTCAGACGCAACGCACTAACACACGTAGCCATACGCACACAAACACACATACATACACATATTTCATGGATAAATATATGACAGAGAAAACAGTGAGACATCAGAGACAATGTGTGATTGGCATAAGTTACTTTACATTAATCATCTATCTCTTTACTAAGACGTTTGGATATATGTCGAAATGTAAATCTTTCCACCACTTTTCATTATCCACATTTACTTAATTTGGGTCACTGTGATATTGATATTAGTCTTCGTCTTATCTTGATCTTTACACTGAAAATTATATTAATAACAATAGTATAGTTTTGTTTGTATTTTGTTGGTAGACAAAAGATATTGTCAGTGGATGGCAAAAGAAATTACGCATAGCTGGCTTCTTGTTTTACAAAGCGATTCTTGTCTACATAATTATATTCTTGTTTAAAGTACCGTATCTACCACCAGGTTGAAAGGCTATCAGCACAATATCTAGATAACATTTACTGTCTAGACAACTAGACAAGAAATATTATGTAAGTTGCCTACCAGGTAGCGAGCGGTTGAAGGACGTGCTATTTTTCTATTAAAAAGATATAGGTATATGTGTGCGAGTATATATATATATATATATATATATATATATATATATATATATATATATATATATATATATATATATATATATATATATATATGCACATGTAAATATATAATGATGATGGTGATGATGATGATGATGATGATGATGATGATGATGATGATGACGATGATGATGACGACGACGATGATGATGATGATATAATCTGAAACAAAAGACAATGTGCGTTACAAAATCCAATTAACTTCTTGACGGATTTCGCACATGCAGCTGTTCTATAGAATTATGTCATGAGATCTGTGGCCACGGTTAAAAATTAAATAGTAACGCATTAAAACAAGATTACTCATTGGAGAATAAGTTAAATTGGTGACTGACGAAGGTGAGCCATAAGCGAGTAAAATACAGCTAAATCTTGTAAAAAATACATCTGGATTTATTGACTAGATTGTCGACTGAGGTTTTGGTTACAAGAAGAAAAATTATTTCACATTTTGTCTAAGGGTCAGTGATTTCGGAGAAAAGGGTTAGTTGATTACATCGATCCGTGTAATTAGCTGGTATTTAATTTATCGATATGGAAATGATGAAAAGCATGGTCGTCTGCTGGGGTCCTAAAGATTGTGCCATCTCGGCACCTTGGCGACAAGGAGAATAATGAGCTGAGAAAGAAGAAATAACACAAGTCAGAAAAGAATACTGCGATCGAGGCAGAAAATATCCGGCCATATATAAGGACCAGAAATCATTATAATAATCCTTTCTACTATAGGCACAAATGTTTATAATGATCAAATGCTAGTGCCGTACGTTGATTCACTCCCTCCGTGAAATCGTCCCCGTAGCTAAATGTCTCTGACGGATTTACAACCGTCTATGTCACCTTTACCATATCATTACTTAGTGATTTACCAAGATATAATGATGAAAAGTATCATGCGTATAAAAAAGCCGAAGCATCTTCAACAATTTCCAGTACATAACTACTGACCTATGGCTAAATCAAGCGAAAGATTAAAATATGCATACATATGCAAACGCACTCTCATGCTCTTACAAATAGATATATGTATGCAGCCGTGTGTTCGCGTGTGTACAACGTATTGTGTACAACTAAATTTTCCTTGTGTTTGTTTAATTAAAAAAAAATTAACTTCTCACCATTATTCACAATATTCTTCATCTCCGGGATTATATTCCAAAGCGTATATTTTGCTTTATTTCAATTGCCATTGTGTTCTATTATGAACATGTACTTCCGGTAAACTATTTCCTTATTGTTTAAACTGGGTCTTCTGTTTGTTGTGCATCATGCCTTAGTGAGAAAAATTATTGTTTTATTGTCATCGAACAATACAGTAAATATATCAATTGTTTATTAACAGATTTCTTATCATATATAGAAATTTATTCGTAAAAATCTTCTGAGGCAACTAGTACAGAAATATAACAGGAAAATCTCTGCGAAATCGAAGAATACCTGAGGAAATAGATCCTCAGATAAACGGAAGGAGTCCTTCCGTGTAAAATATTTAACAACAATTCAAACACAACATACATTGCAGCATTAAAATATTTCCTGAAAAACTAGGTAAAACATACAGTACAAATAAAATTTGACCAAGAAGTATGAGCTGTAGCAAGGCATTCTTGTGAAGTGTACAACAAATAATTCACGCGAGAGGAAATCATTCGAAATAACACAGATATATAAAGACTTGGAAGGCAATGAGAACAGAAACGTAACGAATGAAAAATCAAAGAACTCTGAGGCAACGTAACAGGTTCTCAGTTATATATTCAAGAGTGACATATGAGTGTATGTATATGTATCTATCTATCTATCTATCTATCTATCTATCTATCTATCTATCTATCTATCTATATCTATATCTATATATATATATTTATAAACAAAAATAAGGGATCAGCAACAGGTTGCTTCACCACGTACCGAAGTTCAGAAATAGCAGCTAAAAATGCTCGTCGAATTTAGAACAGGAATATCATACCGATGAAGTAATGAAGAGATTTCTTTCTTCTTCTAAACCAGAAACATGTCTATGATTAACTATGGCTAGTTTAGTTCATTATTTTTCTTCTTGTTTTGCCTATGTGAGTTGCGGGT
>NC_068982.1:21206053-21206557 GCF_001194135.2 Octopus bimaculoides
ATATATATATATATATATATATGTGTGTGTGTGTGTGTGTGTGTGTGTGTGTAATAAAGAAGACAATAACGGAATGCACTCGGTCAAATTAGTTTAACTACGTATTGATCGGAGTGGATAAACTTACAGCTACAAAACAATGAGTATAAACTTTGCTGAATTTTGTGTGTCGGTGTACTGTAAAATTGGTAAAAATGCTAAACACGAGATTAAACTCTTACGGAGTTAATCTATGTGACAATGAGCTACGCAATAAAAAGGAAGAAAACAATTTAACTGATATTAATCGCTCCTCGTAATCGTAAATAATAATTCATATTTTGGATTGCAACATATCTGGTGAAGAAATGAAATAGAGACAATAACAATATAACAAAAGAAGAAATCATTTAAAAACAAACATGCTCTGATCTGCACTGTTATATATGTATGTTGCTCTCACACGCGAAAAAGCATTTGTTTCTCTTGCGTACACTATGAAATACAGACATACATACATACATA
>NC_068982.1:21207428-21208017 GCF_001194135.2 Octopus bimaculoides
TATATATATATATATATATATATATATGTATATGCATTTAAGGTGTATTCAGTTAGCAATGTATTAGAGTACAATCTAGACCTCCTACCCCCTTAAAATTATCAGATAGCGGGTAGCATTCGAAGTCCAGGCTTAGGGATTAATCGTGCGTGAAAAATAAAAATCGAATAAATAGTGTCAACATGATGGAATACGTTTAGACAGCTGTTTAATAAACACTACGCGTTTCGATACAGCATAGATCCACATATACACAGGTGTTAAATTAAGTAACCGTTTACCTATATAATGAGCTCCAGCTGTATCTCCTCAGGTGATATATAATCACTGGATCCCATTGTACAGGTATACTGTTGCTTAATTTTTTTCCTTTGTATATGTGGAGCTATGTCGTATCGAAATAGGTGTAGTATTTATTAAATGGCTCTCTAAACGTAGTCTTTCCTGTTGACACTATATACTCAATTATATACATACTTACATACATAAATATATATATATATATATACATACATGTATATATATATGTATGTATATAAGTATGTACACACAAACACACACTCACACACATATTTATATATATATATAT
>NC_068982.1:21208027-21211031 GCF_001194135.2 Octopus bimaculoides
ATATATACATAGCAGAGAAATGGGATAAAAAATTCCTTGCAGATATCAGGTAGCACTCAATATAGAGGGGAATGTTTAAATTTAAAACAGTTGAACACCATTAAGTGTATATAGAATACAAACCCCAGGTAAATACCCATGTATGGCAGGTAAATCTAACAATCCATATGCAGAATTTTAAGAAATTCGGAGTATTAGCAAAAGTCGATAATATGACATCTCATACACGAGACCAAAAGTGTACGTACGCCGCTAAACATGCATACATATATATACATATACATACATACATACATACGCACACATACACACACTCTCTCTCTCACACACACACACACACACCCACACACACATATATATATATATATATATATATATATATCTTTGTATATTTCGTATGTGTATTTCGTGTGCAAGATTCTTGATGTGGATACGTTTGTTGAAAGAAATACAATTAAACCTTGGGAGAGGCATTATGCCGGTAATAAACACACTCACCGGTTCAGTCCTTTATTAATTTATATAGTTTTTTGTTAAATTATGTCGTTGCACTCTTGCAATCTCTTCAGTAACTTGTCTCTTCTCATCCATTTATTTAGACAAGGAGGCAAAGAAGGACAGGGAAAAACAAAGACGGGTCATTCGGAGCTTTCTATCGTCAGTCGAGTTCCAGATCATCACTGTATGCGAGTGAATGTAAATGCGTATCATTTGTTTTACTACACATATTTTCATATACATGTTTTTGTTTTCCTACACATATATATCAGACGTTAGTGTTTTTCCCCACTGACAGTTTCTCCTATTAAAAAAAAATGTTGGCTTGTTTTCTCCAAGATGAGACAATTGAATCACTGAAATTTGTTATTCTTAGTAAACCTGATATATTTGTTAGCTTATTGTGTTCTTTCACATCTATTATTTCGTGTTTAAAGTTTTTCTTTTCCGAACTGTTGATTTGCAAATATTGCCAAGCCAATGCATTTAACTTAGTACAACAGAAGAATTTAGAAAAAAATATACATTTCAAATACGTACATCCTGTGATTTTGAAAGACATCACCAATACATATATAAAATTAACTAGTTTGTCTTAAAATATGTGACTTGAAGAATTATTTGTCATTAATTCTACATGTTCGTCTCTATCATTATTACTAGTGAATGATTAAGAATAGGAGTGAAGTGGTTATTCAGAAGAAGTCTAAGGACCTATAAAGATTGATTCGGTGACTTATTGTGGACGATATTCACCACGTCACATTGGAATGTTGCCGGAAACCCTTGGCCTAGAAGCCATCGATGCAAAATATTGAAATAATCGGAGATGGACAGTCCTATATACTAAAAAATTGTTAACATTATGAAGAAGAACGTCCCTTCAGTATATTTTCTGACGGGTATGTTAGTCAGAATGTATGCAACATGTAAATGTATTTCTTTCAAACATTCCAAGTTAGAACTGAGTACAAAGCTGCGAAAGAGCACTTGTACTTGGCAGTGAGGTTAATCTATTATATGTGGGATTCATGAGTTGCATGAAGCAGTTGTCTCATCTCAAAGTTTCTTATTTCATTCATATAGCGGCGATTATGGAGTTTTATCTTGCAGAATCTGTTGTATAAGAACCTCTTTATAAAATCTTGTAAACCTTCAATACTTGATACCTCTAATTTAAATTGGATGTTTTGTCTACGTTGTATTCGCCTACTGTTTACGTCCAGGGATAACATCTCATATTGATTACACGGTATCATTTAACACTGAATACATGTGCTGATGAAATGATCTCATCTGTACCGGTGGATGGCGCTACGAATCATCAGCGGCATCTAGGCCCTGCACTGTTTGCCAGAATGGAAATCATTCGAGCTGATATAGTATACTAATGACTAAGCAGACAGAATTAGCGACAGTAGCACTATATGTAGTGAATAATAATCTTCCACATTTTGCAATCAATGACAAAGGGATGCATTCTCAATTTGACAATACTTACTTATTAAAGAAGTGATTATATTGCATGAAAAAATGATCGTCTGCACCGGTGAATGGCTCTACCGTATAACGGTGATTTGACTGTTTCTACGGATAATCAGCGGCAGCCCACTCTCCGAACCAATGTCAAAACGAAAATCAGTCGGACTGATACAGTGATATGTGCAGAATCTGTGGACAAAATGATGAAACCGTATGGCATATTATCAGTCAATGTGCATCACTAGCCTAGGAAGAATATAAGAGACGTCAGGACAATACATCTCAACAATACAACAAGACGCAATAGCATTCTTATTTATTTTTTTTTTTTTTGCTTTCGATTTTGCAGTAACGTCCAACACATTTAATATGAGAAAATCATTACTTGCCATACGATAAGTTTTATACGGATTTAAATTGACAAAAAGAAATAGCCCGATTTTATGCGAATAAACATAAAGGAATTTTATGGAAATCTGGAAAGAAACTTGTTATGAAAATCATTATTTCATTGGCTGAAACAGCTCACTTTTCAAATACCAAAACTATATACGTAGGAATACGGTGTAAAGAGGATGAAGATTTAAAAAATGCAGGTCGAATAAACTATTAAACTGTAGATATTAGATGAAAGTTTTAATCAAACAGAGAGTCTGTTTCCCTCTCCTTCTCTCTCTCTCTCTCTCTCTCTCTCTCTCTCTCTCTCTCTCTCTCTCTCTCGTTCACTCACTAACAGATATCTATGCATATTGAGAGACAAAGAGTGAGAGAGATAGAGAGGCATTAATAGATACATAGACAGGAAAACGGACAGGTACATAGATAGCTTTGGATGTAGATGAATGTATAAATATAAATATAACTGTAGGAATAGATAGATAGATCGATAGATAGATAGATAGATAGATAGATAGATAGATAGATAGATAGATACATTTCTTTTATTAGCCACACAGGGCTCAACGAAGATGGGACAAATACAATGTAGAGCTTTTCTTTTTGGGAGGGGGAAGGAAGGAAAAAA
>NC_068982.1:21217124-21222196 GCF_001194135.2 Octopus bimaculoides
TAAGAGGTGAAAAATGCAACTTACATGGGAGCCGATGTGTCTACCGTCCGTCCATGATGATAGATAGATAGATAGATAGATAGATAGATAGATAAATAGATAGATAGATAGATTGATATAGAGGTAAGTAGAACGGAAGGGAGCGAGTGAGGGAGGTATGCATGTATGTATGTAGGTAGACATTTATGTATGCATGTATGTATGTATGTATGTGTGTAAGTATGTATGTAAGTATGTATGTATGTGTGTAAGTATGCATGTATGTATGTATGTATGTATGTAGGTAGGTAGGTAGGTAGGTAGGTAGGTAGGTAGGTAGGTAGGTAAACGGATCGATAAATTGTTAGATAAACAGATATCGATATAGATAGATTGCTAGATTAGAGATGTATGGAAAGTGACAATCAGTAAATAGAATATAACAGATGTAATTGGTCTGATATAGTCTTCAACATCGTTTTCTGCAGAAATCCCTGTCACACAAAATAAATGGGATGAATATTATAACTGAAAAGACGGTGAATATATAACATTGGGAAGTGGTCTGAAGAAAGTATAGTTTTCAGAAACACAATGTTATAGGTTGCTAAAGAAAAAAAATAATCTAAATATTGTAGGTTATATTTTGGATAAAGAAAATAGGAACGCACACATCTGAACCACAGTCAGCAGAGCAGGCTCTTGAAAATCAATGAAGTATAACTTTAGTAACAACGGATCAATGAAAATGAATATCAATAGAAAATGATATATGAAAGTTTGAAACAGATAATCACCTCTGGTGGAATAACTGGAGCAAAGCATTTCAATGTAACATGGAATTGGTCTGGTTACATAAATTTAACAGGAAATAGAAAGTAGGTCAGACGAATTAATATAAGTATTTATTTATTCATTTATGCGCCCTTTTAAAGCCTAGCCAGGCCCATGGACCTGGTTCCGCGGTTTCTATGGCGCATGTGTTCCCCCCAGTTGGACGGGACGCCAGTCCATTGCAGCGTTACTCAAGAAACAAGAAGAAACAGTGAGAGAAAGTTGGAGCGAAAGAGTACAACAGGGGTCGCCACCACCCTCTGCCGGAGCCTCGTGGTGCTTTTAGGTATTTTCTCTCAATAAACAAACACAACGCCTGGTCTGGGAACCAAACCGCTATCCTCCGACCGCGAGTCCGCTGCCCTAACCACTGGGCCATTGTGCCTCCACGATATAATTATTACAGAATGAAAAGCAGAAGATGGTGCTTGAAAGTTACGGAATGTCTTACTCCGATGCAGAATTACAACAAATTTTTACTGACTACAGTTAGTAAAATGTCTATCCATATGCCAACCATGGAATACGAATATGCCATACATAGAAGACAACACAGAGACAAATGCAAAGGGTAAAGTGGAATGACCCCTTCGGTCATAAATAACCATGGGATTGCCCTTAGAAAGTCCGGGCGATGTTGATTATGGAAGAGCAGCAGCCGCCAATGCATACCAGCTTCCCCTCTGCACGCCACCTATGTTATTCACTGGGGGGGGGGGGCAATGACCGATGCAGCTTGGCACCAATGACGTTGCAACTGATGTCTACAGCTGAATGAACTAAAGCAACGTAAAATGAAGTATCTTGCTCAAGAACACGGCACGCAGGCCGGTCTGGGAATCGACCTCACTACTTCATGATTGAGAACCCGATGCTCTAACGCCTGAGCCATGCACCTTCAATATTAAAACAGGAAGACTAATTTAAAGGAAGGCAAGTAATTAACATATACCTATTACATGGTCTGCCATTACTCAGAAAATCATAAAATAACTTCAGAACATATGAATTTTCTTTTTTCCTGGAAAGGAAAAATCTATTTACTAGAAGAACAAAACGGGTATAGAAAGAAACCATATGTATCTCCATTGATTTATATCAATTGAATGATATGCAAACAAGTTCGAAATTAGAAAGAACTCACCTGTTAGATGATAGATTACAAGAGAATATGTGATTATATGCATCACAATTTGCAATTTGGAATCCATTAACTACACTTTCCTCATGGTCACCCAAAGACAGAATTTTGGCTTCGTTGTAATGTTGCACTCAAGCTCTGGCCAATGGAGTGTCACTCTCTTGACTCCTGTGTAGAGAACGTACCTTATCCTTGATTGCACAGTCTTTGCACATCACATTAAGAACATTGGACATGACCAATCTCACCTCCTAAACATTGTCTACGATATCTTTTCTGAGCTGCGTTTCTAAATTTCTTAATAGCTCTCACTACTCTCTAGTTTTCTCTGTCTGCATTACCTTAGTAAACATTTTCGAATCTGATCAAATTGCACTTTTCAGGGTGAACCATCGTTTATTATTGCCGATTACTCACTTCAAATATTACTTAACTAATTTGCAGACCCGGCATCTCTGCGTCGGGCATGATGCAACCAGCATTCAGTAACTATGTTTGCCTATGATGCTTCTGCATTTCGCTCGCGAATATTGCAAATTTATGCTCTGTATAAACTACCATATTGAATTGTGTACAATCTACGCTGTCACTGTCCTTCAGAAAACTCTATCCAGATACAATTTAGATGTGTATATTCATTTTATCCAGGAAATCCTTTTGGCACCACTCAGAGAATTGAACTGTCTCAGCAATTTTGCAATGCTTTTGTATCTTTTCTGATCGGCCAAACACTAAGTCCCATTAACTTTAGAATATAACGCCCCAAAATCCCACTATAATTAAAGTGCAAGCGGTTCTATACGATAATGCATTGTTTAGGGCTGGAAAATAGACTTGCTTATGGATGAAAAATATCAGTAAGACTACATTGTTTCTGTGAATTTGTGTCTCCGCCTTGCTGCCAGCTGCGGTAGATATATGTCAGGAAGTCTCCATAGAACACGCAGGATAGATCACTCACACGAGGCGATTTGCCCATCATGTAGCAGTCATCGTTTTCTGGATTTCGGCGGCTGTTTTTTGCTTTTCGCAACGCTCAACTTCTCTTTCCAAGTTTCAGGACATGCCATTGAGGTCGACATTGGAATCAATCCTACTGTCCGACCTACCATTTGTTATGTCAAAAGCCTGAGTGGTAAACTTGAACCTGAATGCAGAGCAAATTGCGCCAGACTGAATGCTGTAATATGCTTGGGGGGGGGGCGTTCTAATGCATCTGCCTGAAAATGAAAAAGTAACGCGGAAGAAAGTGTGTATGTACGCATGCGTATATACGGACAAACACATCCGCACACGCAAACAGACACAGACACAGACACACACGCGCTCACTCGCGCGCGCGCACGCACATATACAGGGTGTTCGGACTGAATTTTATATGTCCGCAATTTTTCAGGTACAGATTCTTTTACTTCTAAATACTCAACAGCGTTGCAGAGCATAAAGATAACAGAAGTTGAGAAAAAGTTACCTGATTTGCAAAACTGGTATCCATCTGAATATTGGAATTAATTTACCTTCTATAATGATGGTTTACATCCTGTATCAGAATGCCGATATTATGACTGCTGTTTGATTTTTCTAAGTAAAAGCTATTAAGCAAGTGGCCCGCTTGGACTGTGACCTCAATACCGTGACCAGCGGTAAAATACATTGCTGGCGTTCTGAGTGCGTCTGGACGCCGTTGCCTATGCAACAAATGATGAACGTAGATGTAGGGTCACTTCAGACGCCCATGCGAAGCAGCTGGAGACTATGGTCAAACCCAGCTGAAGAGAGTTGCTGCTGAAAGACCATATGTGTAGCAGCAGGATTCAGCACCTTGCTATGCCCGTAAAGTGTCAGAAATGATTTCCAAAGAATTTGTTGGGAATGTATTAGAATTCCTGTTATTTCTCGGCTATAATCTAGCTATGTTTTGTTGGAAATGTGAAACCTGAAATAGGCCTAAAACTAGAACTGGGAAAAGAATATGGTTCACTGCCCACAGTTGAAATTAAATGGTAAAACTAACAGAAGTAAAAAAAAAAGAATTCTTGCTCTTTAAAATAAGTATTTGCCAGTAAGCCATAATTAGAGGGTGTCTTTTGATAGACGCTCCATGAAAATATCATATTGGGGCTGCTACCCCAATATGAAGGACATTATCAGCTGTAAGCTTCAGTAACAGCCCACTCTTAGCTGTAACTATCGTGACCATGAAGCTCACACACTTGATCAGACATGTATAATGACTTCTGACATTAATGACACAGAAATGAGAGCAACGTTTCAATATGACTTAATTGTAAAAAAAGAAATTACGTTCCTCATTAAAACTTTATTCAAACCACCAACCTTCTTTCCGGTATATCTACAAAGCAGAAGCCATTAAGTGTGATAGCCAGGAATAGGGTTCGAAGACCAATTGCACAAGTGAAGAATCGTGGCGAAATCTACATCATACTTACATGGATCTAAGAAATGCAACTGATGCGTAGCTGAAATACCGCATATTCGTTTCTTATCCAAGACTTCCATCACACTACTTAAATCCAAGTCCTGAATTTTCAAAAAATACAAGTATAAGGACACATTCTTTTTTTCCTCTTTTTTTTTTTTTTTGCTGACTTGAAAGCAACAACCTCTCCGGAGTAAGCAGTTGTCGCGCAGATTTTGGATCACTCTCTATGGAATTATTCTTCAAAAGCTAGTTGTATTATGACTAGTAGGGTCAAAGGGGATATATCTCTAATTGTCTCTCTTCTATTTCTTTGCATTCGGTTTTTATTTATCCATGCTCTTCAGAAACCGCATTTTGCATCAACCCTCATCACGTTTTTCTATAGTAGATTCTCATGTAGCTGAGGGCTGATTTGCAAATGGAACGCATCATGTGCTAAGTGTCATAGATTGCTTCGAGCCACAAGTCACGTTACAAAATCGTGCCTAATCACGTGCCTTAATGGCAAGAAATTGTTAGTAGCTCATATTATTATCATACAGTGTACTTTAAATGATATTGAATGAAATACATGTTGATATTACCTTAAGGGAAGAGTAAATCATATATATATATATATATATATATATGTGTGTGTGTGTGTGTGTGTGTGTGTGTGTGTGTGTGTGTGTGTGT